>NW_027095471.1:100777-166908 GCF_036850765.1 Saccopteryx bilineata | reverse complement strand
CCAAAACCAGCCGAAAAAAGAAGATAATAAAAATCAGAGCAGAAATAAATGAATTAAAGAACAGAAAAAGTATAGAAAAAATTAATAGAACAAAGAGCAGGTTCTTTGAAAAGATCAACAAAATTGACAAACCCTTGGCAATACTTACCAAGGAAAAAAGAGAAAGAACTCATATAAACAAAATCCAAAATGAAAGAGGAGAAATCACCACGGACACCGTAGATATACAAAGAATTATTGTAGAATACTATGAAAAACTTTATGCCACTAAATTCAACAACCTGGAACAAATGGATAAATTCCTAGAATAATACAACCATCTTAGACTGAGTCAAGAAGAAGCATAAAGCCTAAACAGACCTATCAGTAGGGAGGAAATAGAAAAAACCATTAAAAACCTCCCACAAAATAAATGTCCAGGCCCAGACGGTTAATTCCAGTGAATTCTATCAAACATTCAAAGAAGACTTGGTTCCTGTTTTACTCAAAGTCTTCCAAAAAATTGAAGAAGAAGCAACACTTCCAAACACATTTTATGAGGCCAACATAACCCTCATACCAAAACCTGGCAAGGATGGCACAAAGAAAGAAAACTACAGACCAATATCTCTAATGAATACAGATGCTAAAATACTAAACAAAATACTGGCAAACCGAATACAACAACATATTAAAAAAATAATACATCATGATCAAGTGGGATTCATCCCAGAATCTCAAGGATGGTTCAACATACACAAAACGGTTAATGTAATACACCATATCAACAAAACAAAGAACAAAAACCACATAATCTTATCAATAGATGCAGAAAAGGCTTTCGATAAAATACAACAAAATTTTATGTTTAAGAATCTCAACAATATGGGTATAGAAGGAAAATATCTCAACATGATAAAGGCCATATATAATCAGACAAGACAAAGAAATAAAAGGCATCCATATCGGAAAAGAAGAAGTAAAGGTATCACTTTTTGCAGATGATATGATCCTATACATCGAAAACCCCAAAGAATCCACAAAAAGACTACTAGAAACAATAAGCCAATACAGTAAGGTCGCATAATGCAAAATTAACATACAGAAGTCAATAGCCTTTCTATATGCCAACAATGAAACAATTGAGAACAAACTCAAAAGAATAATCCCCTTCACAGTTGCAACAAAAAAATAAAATACCTAGGAATAAACATAACAAAGAATGTAAAGGACCTATATAATGAAAATTACAAAACATTGTTAAGGGAAATTGAAAAAGATACAATGAGATGGAAAAATATTCCTTGTTCTTGGATAGGAAGAATAAATATAATCAAAATGGCCATATTATCCAAAGCAATATACAAATTTAATGGAATTTTCATCAAAATTCCTATGAGATTTTTTAAAGAAATAGACCAAAAAATCATCAGATTTATATGGAACTATAAAAAACCCCCAGTAGCCTAAGCAATTCTAACGAAAAATAATGAAGCTGGGGGCATTACAATACCTGACTTCAAACTATATTATAGGGCCAGGACAATCAAAACAGCATGGTACTGGCAGAAAAATAGACACTCAGACCAATGGAACAGAATAGAAAGTCCAGAAATAAAACCACATATATATGGTCAAATAATCTTTGATAAAGGGGCCAACAACGCACAATGGAGTAAAGAAAGCCTCTTCAACAAATGGTGTTGGGAAAACTGGAAAGCCACATGCAAAAGAATAAAACTCGACTACAGCCTGTCCCCGTGTACTAAAATTAATTCAAAATGGATCAAAGACCTAAATATAAGACCTGAAATAATAAAGTACATAGAAGAAGACATAGGTACTCAACTCATGGACCTGGGTTTTAAAGAACATTTTATGAACTTGACTCCAATGGCAAGAGAAGTGAAGGCAAAGATAAATGAATGGGACTACATCAGAATAAAAAGTTTTTGCTCAGCAAAAGAAACTGATATCAAAATAAACAGACAGCCAACTAAATGGGAAATGTTATTTTCAAACAACAGCTCAGATAAGGGTCTAATATCCAAAATTTACAAATAACTCATAAAACTCAACAACAAACAAACAAACAATCCAATAAAAAATTGGGAAGAGGACATGAACAGACACTTCTCCCAGGAAGAGATACAAATGGCCAACAGATATATGAAAAGATGCTCAGCTTCATTAGTTATTAGAGAATTCAAATCAAAACTACAATGAGATACCACCTCACCCCTGTTAGATTAGCTATTATCAACAAGACGGGTAATAGCAAATGTTGGAGAGGCTGTGGAGAAAAAGGAACCCTCATTCACTGTTGGTGGGACTGTAAAGTAGTACAACCATTATGGAGGAAAGTATGGTGGTTCCTCAAAAAGCTAAAATAGAACTACCTTATGACCCAGCAATCCCTCTACCTCAGAAACATTGATACGTGAAGACACATGTAGCCCTATGTTCATTGCAACACTGTTCACAGTGGCCAAGACATGGAAACAACCAAAAAGCCCTTCAATAGAAGACTGGATAAAGAAGATGTGGCACATATACACTATGGAATACTACTCCACCATAAGAAATGATGACATCAGATCATTTACAGCAAAATGGTGGGAACTTGATAATATTATAAGGAGTGAAATAAGTAAATCAGAAAAAAACAAGAACTACATGATTCCATACATTGGTGGAACATAAAAACGAGACTAAGAGACATGGACAAGAGTGTGGTGGTAACCAGGGTTGGGGGGAGAGAGGACATGGAAGGGAGGGAAGGAGAGAGTTAGGGGGAGGGGGAGGGGCACAGAGAACTAGATAGAGGGTGGCGGAGGACAATCTGACTTTGGGCGAGGGGTATGCAATATAATTTAATGACAAAATAACCTAGACATGTTTTCTTTGAATATATGTACCCTGATTTATTAATGTCAGCCCATTACCATTAATAAAAATTTATTTTTAAAAAATTCCAACGACATTTTTTAAAGAAATAGACCAAAAAATCATCAGATTTATACAGAACTATAAAAAACCCCGAGTAGCCAAAGCAATTCTAACAAAAAAGAATGAAGCTGGGGGCATTACAATACCTGACTTCAAACTATATTATAGGGCCACGACAATCAAAACAGCATGGTATTGGCAGAAAAATAGACACTCAGACCAATGGAACAGAATAGAAAGTCTAGAAATAAAACCACATATATATAGTCAAATAATTTTTGATAAAGAGGGCAAGAACATACAATGGAGAAAAGAAAGCCTCTTCAATAAATGGTGCTGGGAAAACTGGAAAGCCATATGCAAAAGAATGAAACTGGACTACAGTTTGTCCCGCTGTACTAAAATTAACTCAAAATGGATCAAAGATCTAAACATAAGACCTGAAACAATAAAATACATAGCAGAAGACATAGGTACTCAACTCATGGACCTGGGTTTTAAAGAGCATTTTATGAATTTGACTCCACAGGCAAGAGAAGTGAAGGCAAAAATTAATGAATGGGACTACATCAGACTAAGAAGATTTGCTCAGCAAGAGAAACTGATAACAAAATAAACAGAAAGCCAACTAAATGGGAAATGATATTATCAAACAACAGCTTAGATAAGGGCCTAATATCCAAAATATACAAAGAACTCATAAAACTCAACAACAAACAAACAAACAATCCAATAAAAATTGGGAAGAGGACATGAACAGACACTTCTCCCAGGAGGAAGAACAAATGTCCAACAGATATATGAAAAGATGCTCAGCTTCTTTAGTTATTAGAGTAATGCAAATCAAAACTGCAATGAGATACCACCTCACACCTGTTCGATTAGCTATTATTAACAAGACAGGTAATAGTAAATATTGGACAGGCTGTTTAGAAAAAGGAACCCTCATCCACTGTTGGTAGGAATGTAATGTAGTACAACCATTATTGAAGAAAATATGGTGGTTCCTCAAAAATCTGAAAATAGAACTACCTTATGACCCAGCAATCCCTCTACTGGGTATATACCCCAAAAACTCAGAAACATTGATACGTAAAGACACATGCAGCCCCATGTTCATTGCAGCATTGTTCACAGTGGCCAGGACATGGAAACCAAAAAGCCTGTGAATAGATGACTGGATAAAGAAGATGTGGCACATATACACTATGGAGTACTACTCAGCCATAAGAAATGATGACATTGGATCATTTACAGCAAAATGGTGGGATCTTGATAACATTATACGAAATAAAGTAAGTAAATCAGTAAAAAACAGAAACAGTATTATTCCATACGTAGGTGGGACATAAAATTGAAACTAGGAGACATTGATAAGCGTGTGGTGGTTACAGGGGGAGGGGAGAAAGGGAGAAGGAAAGGGGGAGGGGGAGGGTCACAAAGAATACTAGATAGAAGGTGACAGAGGACAATCTAACTTTATGTGATGGGTATGTAACATAATTTAATGACTAGATAACCTGGACTTGTTATTTTGAATATATGTATCCTGATTTATTGATGTCGCCCCATTAAAAAAATAAAATTATTTTTAAAAAAAGACGCTCACATTTGGCACTAGCTTTAATAGCATTAACACATTTTATTACTTGTATGTTATACTTCATTGAGAACAGGCGAGATGTTTTTAGCTACCAAGTTTTCCCTATGAATAACACAGTGCACAAGAATCATTTCTGCATTCGCATCTTTCATCAATTTTAAGCAGCCATTTTTCTTGCCCATCATATTGGGAGCAACATCTGCAGCACAAGATGTTCTATTTTTCATTGATATATCATTGACATCTGAGTAGTTTTTTAGCTTATTATACATATATCTTTGAAGATAGTGGTGCTTTCTAATCTTTTACAGAACAACATTTCTTCAGCAAAATATCCTTTATCAATATATCTTACGTAAGTTTTCAATACTGCCTCACTCTCTCTCAAAGTTGATTCATCCATTTGCAAGAAGAATTTTCTTGTTTTCTGCTTTTTAATAAGTTGTTTTTCAATATCCTCACTCATTTCATCTATTCTTCTGCTAACAGTATTGTCACTGAGTGGCATAGCTTTTACATCTTTGTCATCTTTTTCAAGAACCATTTTAAGAAATGCTGATATTGATGGTTTTATTAAATTCTCTCCTATAGTGTGATTTTCTCCAGTTTTAGCAATGAATAAAGAAATTTTATAACTAGCCTCAAGAACACGATTATTAGTTGAAGTATGAGCAGTAAATAGAGACTTTAATGTTCTTTTTTCAAAATTTTTCTTTAAAGTTTTAAAGTACTCAAATCTGAATTAATATTAGCACTGTTTTGCCTTCAAATGCACCTCAAGACGACCTCGTTTCATTGATTTGTTGGTCAAGCTTTGCTGGCATAAAAGACAAAAAGAATCCGCTCATTGTGAACAGCGGGAATGAACCCAAATTTTAAATATTCCTCCAAATATTAACAAATTTTTTTTCTTGCTTGCACCACTCATTTTACTATGGGCTATAAAAAATAAAAATAAGATCAATTAAAAACTAATATTAAAATATGTGTTAAAATATATTCAATGTGACATAGAGTAAATGTATACTCAAAATTCATATTTATTTAAATGTATATAACGCATTTACTACACTACCACCGCAAATCAAAAGGTATCTATATTTTTTTCCACTTGACAAAATTTTCTGGAAAGTTATGCTTCTAACATTAAAATTGTCATGCATGCACTATTATAGCCCCAATAATATTTATAAAATATTAGTGCTTTCTAGCCCTGATGCAAGAAGTACTTAATAAAGAGTTTAATATTGATAAAAATAAAATCAAATACTTACCAATAATATCTATACAATATATATGTATGTATATTTATTAAATCAATGAGCTTTTACAACAGTTTTGACTGACACTTATTTCAAATTAACATCAACTGAATGATATGAAACACTACAGAAGTTGCGATGGGCCAATTAGGTGAGAATAACTGTGTTGTTTAGCGAGTTTTTAAAACATCCGGGGTTCCCCATGGCAGACAGCATGCTTTACGGTGAACCTGGTATGAAGTTTACTTGACAACGCCAATCACCCAGTTGATATTTTGGTCTCATCAAACAAAATTATACTTAGTAATTATTTACCACAATTATTTAAGAATTGCATTTTTTGTTAAATTTGGCACCGATATCTAGCTTTGCATTTAATTGGCCCGGGGCGAAAGAGTTAAAGTCGTGTCTAGTCCATTTTCAAATTGCCCCCCTTAACTATCGATTTGCCCCCCTGTGGGGCGTGGGCCCCACGTTGGGAAACACCAGATTAGAGGGTTGGTACCAAGGACACTCATGTGTGATGTGGCATTTACACAAATTGTGAAATCTGAATGATTACATTCTAATAGGTATTATTGTTGGGTTAGTGTTGATAGAATTGATGAATTAAGGTAAAAATTTTTAGGATAATTGATATGTTTAAAAGCAGCATTATGTAAAGTGAGTGTTTTATCAGGTCGTTTTAAGGGGATAGAAATTGTATCTGAACGGGGAACATATCTCTACATTATTATTGTAAAACAGATGGCATGTAAATATGCCCTTCATGTGATAGTAATTGGTCATGCTAAATGGGAACTAGAGAGGTTACCTGAGCACAGACAGTGTAATTTAGAATCTGAATGCTTGAGGGACATATTCTCGTGTCTTAGCCCTTTGTGGAACATAGACTGGAAGCTGGGGAAGAGCCCCTGAGTGTCACTTAGTAACAACTGGCAGAACTTTGCATGAGATAATGAAATATCAAATGTGAATGTAAGTTCCTGGGTGAGTTCCAGAATAAAATTTAAACGGTTTATATGGGACAATGGTACCTGGGGAATTCAAGGAAAACATATAGGAATGGCAGGGAGCCCCTGTCCCTAGGACTGACTCTACTCTGCATAGGGAGGTGCTGGATTCTATTATTGCTGTACAGTGCCCTGTAAACCACTCTTGACTGACCAACCAAGTGTTGTTTGGCTTGAAATGGCATATGGAAGTGAATGGAGAGAATCACATTTGGGAAACTGCAATATTAAGACCAGTGGATTAAAAGACTCTGATTGAAGAAACTAAAAAATAGTCAGTTCATTGGAGCTGCATTGCAAGCTGTTATTTGTAACAGTGATGGAAAAATTTAAAAGTGGAGTGGAGAAAGAATCTAAGTTGGGTACTTACAGACCTGTGAGCAGTGGTTGGACCAATGGTTCAAGTGGCTATAGGATGCATTGGGAACCTGTCATGCTAAAGGGATGTTCATATGGGGCCCAGTCCTTTTGCAGTTACTGAAGTTTGAGTGGTCCATTAAAGTAGAACAAGTCAATGCCCATGAGAGCTTGGGCATTGGGAGGTGGTTAGAATTGACAAGCAGATATTGCAGTGTGCTCTCTTTTAGTGTCCCCTTGGGTCTGGGAAAAAAGTGCCTAGGGGGACATGGCCACAGTACAATTACAGGCTGACTGAAGAGAGACCTCTTGTATCCTCAGAGGCACAAAATTAAACAAAAAGTCTTCTGTCCATCAGCAGAAGAGACAGACTGTATATGGGTGTGTCACAGATTCCCTGGTGGGAACAACCTGATCATAGCTGGCAGGTGAGATTGATGCTCTTAGCCCTGGGTGGCCACACTGGGACTGGGCAAGAATGGATTCTGGACTGGGCTTAGCTCCAATGTGGATGGCTGAGCACCACTTATTCAGACCAAGATTCACCCTGACAGTCTTATAATGTCAGACAATGTGCAGAGAGATGCTCTCAGTCCTAGGAATTGGATCAGGCAAGGAAAACATTGGTTGTCTATAATGTGGGAGATAAAAGCATGAAGGGCTGGCTTACACACCTTCAAGAATATATGCTCACACACAGCAGAAACATGAGTGGGGATAGGTGTGTTCATGCCAGGAAGATATGATTGTCTGGAAGATTTGTGGAAGAGAGGGTGTGGGGAAGATATTGGCATACTGTTTTTCATCATGTCACCTCAATTTTTTTTATTCTAACAATGCACTGATCACAGTAGCAGTGAAGGGGCCAAAGGACAATAAATAGGAATGATACCTAAGCAAGAAACTGTAACTTTTTTTTTAACCCCTAGTCACTTTTCCTAAGAATCTGATTGCCCAGTATGTGCCTCAACACATGACAAAATTGGATTAACAAGTGAGTTAGCCATATTGCTGGGTGGGAAAGGTAGCCTCCTAAATATACACATGTGTAATCTCACTGTATGTGAGTAGGAATAAACTGAGAGGGAGTCACTTGCTGCACTAATATTGCTGCCAGCGTGTAGCTCAGCACAGTGGTGAACCTGATGTCCCTTAGGTGAAAAGGTTTGGGTATAAATAGAAAGAAGGAAAAAGATTATCTATGGAATATGGGATGAATAAATGTGTTATGTAATGAAAAATTACAATATTACATTTTTGAGGGTTCAGACAAGAGAATTAAAATTTTCCTTAGCCTGATTACACGGGTGGCTGAAAGGTTGTCACCATGTATAGCTGCTGGCATCCTTTCTTTTGTATCCTGAGAAGATCAAACAAAAGCCTACATTTCCAAATGACTTCATTCTGAGAGCTCTTATTGTATGTGATGACCAATAATTAATGACTGAGATTCTAGTTACTTGCCAGTATTTATTGATTTTTTTAGTGGGTTTGATGTAAGGGATCTATGTTTGAAGCTGGAAGAAGGTAGACTGTGGTGATGATGTAATTTATAAGAACTGGGGATAGAAAGGAGAGAGGAAGAGGTCATAGAAGGGAAGGAGGGTAAAGTGGGGGGATGAGAGGTGGAAAGTTGGGGTTGGAAACAAGGAGAGGGGGAGAGAAACTGATAAAGAGAAAGATTGGTTTCTGATCACCTCTGTTTCTGCTTCTAGTCTTTTCTGTGGCCAAACCACACTTCTTGCCTTTGAGTTCTATGAAACACCCTTAGATCCTTTCAGTAAAGCTTCCCATAAGTTTAGGCCAGTTTGAGTTGTTTTCAGTTCCTTGTAAACAGATTATTCTTAGGAGAAAAGGGAATCCTAGGATGTGGATATGAGTCTTAGGAAATTTTAGACTTCCCACCAAATTTGAGAATTACTCTTAATAACCTCTGTGACAAACTGGAATTTTACTTCTGATTGAGTACTTCTTATGATGGAAAGCTCATTATGACCTGAGGGCATCTAAACTATTCTCAAATGATTATCTCTAGTTGTCTGACCTTTCATACATCATTCAATTGTTCTTTGATTTGCTTTATACCTAGATTTTTTACCAATTTGATTGGTTCTCTCTGAACAATTTGCAATGTTCTTCTAGAATATTGTCCCTGGAATTTAGCAGAATGTTCCAGTTGTGCTCAGCATAGAAGTGTTGAATTTCATAATTTGAGCAGTATTCTTGCCATTTAGCTATAATAAAGTTACATAATCTTATCACATTTTGGTGATAGTCCATGGTTCTTAGTTATCATTGAGCAACATTTTAACTGTGGAGTGGTAGAATTCACCAAAGAAGGATTCATTTTTAACAGTATTGGTTGGTAACAGAAAAAAAATACTTAGCTAATTTTTTAGTGAGCTATCTTTTAGTAGGTTTATGTAAACTATGTTTTAGTAGGTGAGTCAAAATTGGTATTATGTCATTCTTACTGAACCTTGTACATAGCTCTGATATAGCTAAAGAAAATAAACTTTGAAAGGGTCCAGAAGTTGTTTCAGTATTGCCTTGGTCCATAAAACTCCTGCCATTGTCTTTTCTGATGTGCTGTTTTTCATAGTAGTTACTCAATTGTACATTTCCATGGTTGTGTGCAAGGGTTCCTGTTTCTTCACATTCTGATCCTCCCCAGTACTTTTATTTTCTCTTTCTTCCCTTCCTCTCTTTTCCCCTCCCTTCCCTTCCCCTTCCTTCCTTCCTTCCTTCCTTCCTTCCTTCCTTCCTTCCTTCCTTCCTTCCTTCCTTCCATTTTTCTTTCTTTCCTTCTTTCCTTTTTTTTTTTCCAGGGACAGAGAGAGAGTCAGATAGAGGGACAGATTTAGACAGACAGGAATGGAGAGAGATGAGAAGCATCAATCATCAGTTTTTTTTGTTTTGTTTTCTATTGTTCTGTATTTTTCTGAAGCCAGAAATGGGGAGAGACAGTCAGACAGACTCCTGCATGTACCTGACCGGGATCCACACGCACGCCCACCAGGGGGCGATGCTCTGCCCACCAGGGGGCAATGCTCTGCCCCTCCGGAGAGTCGCTCTGTTGTGACCAGAGCCACTCTAGCACCTGGGGCAGAGGCCGAGGAGCCATCCCGAGCACCCGGGTCATCTTTGCTCCAGTGGAGCCTCAGCTGCGGGAGGGGAAGAGAGAGACAGAGAGGATGGAGAGGATGAGAGGTGGAGAAGCAGATGGGTGCTTCTCCTGTGTGCCCTGGCCAGGAATCGAACCCAGGACTTCTGCACGCCAGGCTGATGCTCTACCACTGAGCCAACCGGCTAGGGCCTCCTTCTTTCCTTTCCTTTTCTTTCTTTCTTTCTTTCTTTCTTTCTTTCTTTCTTTCTTTCTTTCTTTCTTTCTTTCTTTCTTTCTTCCTTCCTTCCTCTTTCTGGTCTTCATTTTTGTCTTTTAATAATGGCTATTCTAATAAGCATGAGATAATCTCTCTTTTTTGTCTTGAGAAGAATGAAACCAGACTTGTAAGAGATTTTTTTAATTTTTAAAATTATTTTCAATTATAGCTTACATTCAATATTTTGCATTGGTTTCAGGTCTATGGCATAGTATTTAGCCAATTATATGCTTTATAATGTGTCCTCCCTGATATTTCTAGTACCCACCTGGCACCATACATAGTTATCAATAATACAGTATTATTGACTATTTCCTATGCTGAACTTTACAGCCCCATGACTGTTTTATAACTACCAATCTGTACTTCTCAATCCCTTCATCTTTTTTAATCATTCCTCCGACTTCCTTCCCTCTGGCAAGCATCAGTTTGGTCTTTGTATCTATTAGTCTGTTTTTGTTTTGTTTGTTCATTTATATATATCATTCATTAGATTTCACATATAAGTGAAATCTACTTGTCTTTCTCTGACTTATTTCACTTAGCATAATACACTCTGTGTCCATTAATGCTGTGGCAAATGGTAATATATATATTTTTTATGGCCAAGTAACATTCTATTGCAAATATATATATATCATTTTTAACCTAATTTTTTAGTTGAGTTTATTAAGATGACAATAGTTAACTAATTATACAGGTTTCAGGTACCCAATTCTATAACACTTCTCTGTATACTGTATTGTGTATTGACTACCCACCCCTGCCAAGTTAAGTCTTCATCCATCACCATTTAAGCCCCCAAAACCTCCTCCACCTCTCCCCTCCTGGCAATCACCACACTGTTGTCTGTGTCCATAGGTTTTTTGTCCTTTTTTGCTCTATCCCTCCACCTTTTTTGCCCAGCTTCCCCCATCGCACCCCCATAGCTGTCACCTTATTCTCTATATATGAATCTCTCTACTTCTTAATTCATTTTGTTCATTAGATTCCATCCTCATATGAGTAAAATCATATGGTACTTGTCTTTTTATGACTGGCTTATTTAACTTAGCATAATGATCTTCAGGTTCATCTATGCTGTCACAAAAGGTGAGATTTCCTTCTTTCATGACTATGTAGTACTTTATTGTACATATGTACCACAGATTTTTTATCCAGTCATCTACTGATGGACACTTAAGTTGTTTTGAGATTTTGGCTATTGTGAATAATACTGTAGTGAACATTGAAGTGCATTATTCTTTGGAATTATGTTTTAAGCTTCTTAGAATACAATGACAGTGAGATTGATGGGTCCAGAGGCAGTTCTATTTTTAATTTTTAGTTAACTTCTTACTGCTTTCAATAGTGGCTGTACCAATCTGCATTCCCACCAACAGCGCATAGGGGTTCATTTCCCCATACCCTCACCAACACTTATTGATTGCTGATTTAGTGATGATAGCTATTCTGACTGGTATCAGGTGATATTTCATTGTAGTTCTACCATCTTTCCTCATTTGACTTCAGAATTCCCCCTATAATACAGTGTTTTATTGATTTTGAGAATTGTTGAGAATGTTGTAGTGGTTTTTTGAAGAACTGGCGGCAGTTCAGAAGTTTTCCAAGCAAGTACTACCCTACAAGGTATTTTAGCAACAACCCCACCCGCCCTTGCCCAGTCCAGGGATCTGTAGAGTTTTCGGAGGACCAGAGAACAGCCTTTTCCAAAGGACTGGTCCCAGCGTGTAGAGAACTAGGAAGCAGGTGACAGTGACAAGTGAGGGAAAGACTGTCTCTGCTCTTTCAGGCTGGACTGGGAGAAAATACACTTTTGGAGTAGTCATTATTGATATACTGGTTGCCACTAACCAATCATAAGTAACTGTGATAATTTTCTTAAGATAAATTCTGTGATGGGAGGCACTGTAGGGCATTCCCGAGAGTCTGCTTCATAATCTCTGACTTTAAGGAGTTTATGATATAATGGTAGAGATGACATGTATACACAAGAAATGAAATGATAACACAAGTAATATAAGCCCAAAGTAGTGGGATAGACAACAGATACTATAGGAAATGAGGGCTGGGAGAACCCACTGTGGACTGGGTGGTCAGGACTCGTGTGGGGTGAAGGGGACTTGAGCTGACTTGGAAAAATGACATGGCAGAGGGCACTCACAGAGGGGGAGAAGGACCTGGTGGTGGGAAAAGACCACTTCAAGTGAGCAAAACAAGGCCCACACGTGTTTCTAAGTTCTGACATGATCCTCTCCTTGCTACCTCAGGGCTTGTCCCCAAAGACAAAAGGTGGTAATGGAGCAAGGGGATATTCATCAGTGACAGGAATGACTGGGCCTATCCACTGACCCACCTGCAAGAGAGATGAGGCCAGCTGTCATTCTCAGGTGTCAATAGGGGAGGACACTGAGCTGCAGAGAGGGGAACTGTCATTCTCAGCTATTTATAGGGAGGACACTGAGCTGCAGAAAGGGGAACTGTCATTCTCAGCTGTTTATAGGGAGGACACTGAGCTGCAGAGAGGGGAACTGTCATTCTCAGCTGTTTATAGGGAGGACACTGAACTGCGGAGAAAGGAACTGTCATTCTCAGCTGTTTATAGGGAGGACACTGAGCTGCAGAGAGGGGAACTGTCAATTCTCAGCTGTTTATAGGGAGGACACTGAGCTGCAGAAAGGGGAACTGTCATTCTCAGCTGTTTATAGGGAGGACACTGAGCTGCAGAGAGGGGAACTGTCAATTCTCACCTGTTTATAGGGGGGACACTGAGCTGCAGAAAGGGGAACTGTCATTCTCAGCTGTTTATAGGGAGGACACTGAGCTGCAGAGAAGGGGACTGTCATTCTCAGCTGTTTATAGGGAGGACACTGAGCTGCAAAAAGGGGAACTGTCATTCTCCACTGTTTATAGGGAGGACACTGAGCTGCAGAAAGGAAAACTGTCAATTCTCAGCTGTTTATAGGGAGGACACTGAGCTGCAGAAAGGAAAACTGTCATTCTCAGCTGTTTATAGGGAGGACACTGAGCTGCAGAGAGGGAAACTGTCATTCTCAGCTGTTTATAGGGGGGACACTGAGCTGCAGAGAGGGGAACTGTCATTCTAAGCTGTTTATAGGGGGGACACTGAGCTGCAGAGAGGGGAACTGTCACTCTCAGCTGTTTATAGGGGGGCACTGAGCTGCAGAGAGGGGAACTGTCATTCTCAGCTGTTTATAGGGGGGACACTGAGCTGCAGAGAGGGGAACTAATGCCTTGGTGATTTGCACCCCCTATGTAGTGTGCGGCCACCTTTCCCCCTAGATCGTGTTGCTTCCCTCTACGTTCTAGCACTTGCCATAACTGGAAAAATGGGAACACAGATCACATGGTCATCTGGAAGAACAAGAAACCTGAATTCTGTCCAGCCCATGCAAGCTGGAGAAGAGCCCTGCTTGGGCATGCTGGGTGGGGATCCAGGGACCAGCCAGTGCAGAGACCCATGACAACCAGTGAGCTGAGCACGGTTCAGGTTTATTGTGATTCATTTCCTCCATCCAGCTGGTGCATTGGAGCTGGCTCTGCAGCTTTAAGCCAGATGACTACAGGGCTCCATCCAGGGCCTGGCGGGGCTGCAGCAGAGTGTGACCTCTCTGCCTGAGGCAGGCCTGGATCTGGTAGTCTCAGTGCTCCAGGGTTGCAAAGTGCTTGTCCCACCCTGCATTAGGAACCCTGCTCCTCAGAAGCAGGGATATATCTCTACTTATGCCACGTGTGCAAGAACACCATTTATCCCAGACTGGCATTGCTTCTACAAGATGCAAATTGATGAAAAGTCCATCCAATCTCAGGGGAAAGGAGAAAAAGGGAATCCCGACACTGGGAAGTGGCTGAACTTCAGTGGCCAAAGAGTGTCAGGAATATGGGGAAAATTCTTTGTGCTCAAGTGACAGGACTCAGCTTGGCTATAATGAGCTTTCTGCAAAACTTCGGGAGGGGGCTGCAGTCTGATTCCCAGAAGCACGTGGGTAATCATTGTTGATCTGAATTGGTGGGCTTTCTCTAGAAAGAAACTCTCTTTTGGTGTTATCATCTCAGTTCTCTTTCTCTTGTTCAAGGATTTGTATTACTTTGATTATTAAGTTGAGAATCTCTCTTACTCTTATTATTTTTTCTTGCAGTAAGAACACTTAACTTGGGATCTCTGTACTTAGCAAAATTTTCAGTGTCCCGGATGGTACTGTTAACGGTAGGCACTGCGGCGTGCAGCAGATCTCTGAAACTGACTCATCTCACATAACTGAAATTTTCTACTCATTGAACAACTGCTCCCCTTTCCTTTTCTCCCAGCCCCAGACAACCACTGTTCTACTCCCTGCTTCTGTGGGTTGGACTCTTAGACACAGGTTTCCTGTCTGAGCACAGAATATCAGGACCCAGTAGATAATATTAGAGGAAACTGAGTCTGAGCAAAGAATATCATGACCCAATAGATAATATTAGGTGAAACAAAGAGCCCTTTTTTGCACTTTTTCTTACTGTGGTAAAAACGCATAACAGAAAACTTACCATCTTAATCATTTTTAAGTCTACAGTTCCCATTGTATTAAATATATATTCCCATTGTTATGAAAAAAATCTCCAGAACTTTTACATCTTGCAAAATTGAAACTTATATCCCTTTAACAACTTCTCTTCTCACTCACCCTCTGGAAACCACCATTTGCTTTGTTTCTGTGACTGACTATTTTATGTACCTCCTATAAGAGGAATCATATAGCATTTGTCTTTTTTTTATTGCTATTTTTATTTTTTTTAATAATTTAATTTTTTTAATGGAGCGACATCAATAAATCAGGATACATATATTCAAAGATAACAAGTCCAGGTTATTTTGTCATTCAATTATGTTGCATACCCATCACCCAAAATCAGATTGTCTTCTGTCACCTTCTATCTAGTTTTCTTTGTGAATCTCCCCCTCCCCCTTTCCCTCTCCCTTTCCTCCCTCCCGCCCATAACCACCACACTCTTATCAATGTCCTTTAGTTTCACTTTTATATCCCATCTATGTATGGCATAATGCAGTTCCTGTTTTTTTCTGATTTACTTATTTCGCTTCGTATCATATTATCAAGATCCCACCATTTTGCTGTAAATGATCCGATGTCATCATTTCTTATGCCTGAGTAGTATTCCATAGTGTATATGTGCCACACCTTCTTTATCCAGTCATCTATCGACGGGCTTTTTGGTTGTTTCCATGTCCTGGCCACTGTGAACAATGCTGCAATAAACATGGGGCTGCATGTGTCTTTACATATCAATGTTTCTGAGTTTTGGGGATATATACCCAGTAGAGGGATTGCTGGGTCATAAGGTAGTTCTATTTTCAGTTTTTTGAGGAACCACCATACTTTCTTCCATAATGGTTGTACTACTTTACATTCCCACCAACAGTGGGTGAGGGTTCCTTTTTCTCTACAGCCTCTGCAACATTTGCTATTACCTATCTTGCTAATTATAGCTAATCGAACAGGTGTAAGGTAGTATCTCATTGCAGTTTTCATTTGCATTTTTTTAATAGCTAAAGAAGATGAGAATCTTTTCATATATCTGTTGGCCATTTGTATTTCTTCCTGGGAGAAGTGTCTGTTCATATCCTCTTCCCATTTTTTATTGGATTGTTTGTTTGTTGTTTTATGAGTTTTTATGAGTTTTATGAGTTTTTTGTATATTTTGGATATTAGGCCCTTATCTAAGCTGTTGTTTGAAAATATCATTTCCCATTTACATGGCTTTCTGTTTATTTTGTTATCAGTTTCTTTTCCTGAGCTTCTTAGTGTGATGTAGTCCCATTCATTAATTTTTGCCTTTACTTCTCTTACCTGTGGAGTCAAATTTATAAAACGCTCTTTAAAACCCAGGTCCATGAGTTGAGTCCCTATGTCTTCTTCTATGTACTTAATTGTTTCAGGTCTTACATTTAGATCTTTGATCCATTTTGAGTTAATTTTTGTACAGGGGGAGAGACTGTAGTCCAGTTTCATTCTTTTGCATGTGGCTTTCCAGTTTTCCCAGCACCATTTATTGAAGAGGCTATCTTTTCTCCATTGTGTGTTATTGGCTCCTTTATCAAAAATTATTTGAATATATATATGTGGCTTAATTTCTGGGTTTTCTGTTCTGTTCCACTGGTTTGAGTGTCTATTTTTCAGCCAATACCATGCTGTTTTGATTGTCATGGCCCTATAATAGAGTTTGAAGTCAGGTATTGTAATGCCCCCAGCTTCATTCTTTTTCTTTAAGATTGCTTTTTTCTTTAAGATTGCTTTTGCTATTCGGGGTTTTTTATAGTTCCATATAAATCTGATGATTTTTTGCTCTATTTCTTTAAAAAATGTCATTGACATGGACAAGAGTGTGGTGGTTACCAAGGGTGGGGGGGGGAGGGAGGACATGGGAGGGAGGGAGGGAGAGAGTTAGGGGGAGGGGGAGGGGCACAGAGAACTAGATAGAGGGTGACGGAGGACAATCTGACTTTGGGCGAGGGGTTTGCAACATAATTTGATGACAAAATAACCTAGACATGTTTTCTTTGAATATATGTACCCTGATTTATTAATGTCATCCCATTACCATTAATAAAAATTTATTAAAAAAAAATGGCCACTAAAAATAAAAAAAATAAAAAAAAATGTCATTGAAATTTTGATGGGAATTGCATTAAATTTGTATATTGCTTTGGGTAATATAGCCATCTTGATTATATTTATTATTCCTAACCAAGAACAAGGTATATTCTTCCATCTCATTATATCTTTTTCGATTTTCCTTAACAATGGTTTATAGTTTTTATTATATAAGTCCTTTACATTCTTTGTTATGTTTATTCCTAAGTATTTTATTTTTTTTGTTGCAATTGTGAAGGGGATTATTCTTTTGAGTTCGTTCTCAGTTGTTTCATTGTTGGCATATAGAAAGGCTATTGACATCTGTATGTTAATTTTGTATCCTGCGACCTTACTGTATTGGCTTATTGTTTCTAGTAGTCTTTTTGTGGATTCTTTGGGGTTTTCGATGTATAGGATCATATCATCTGCAAAAAGTGATACCTTTACTTCTTCTTTTCCGATATGGATGCCTTTTATTTCTTTGTCTTGTCTGATTGCTCTGGCTAGAACCTCTAGTACCACATTAAATAAGAGTGAAGAGAGTGGACAACCCTGTCTTGTTCCTGATTTAAGGGGGAAAGCCTTCAGTTTAGTGCCATTTAATATGATGTTAGCTGATGGTTTATCATATATGGCCTTTATCATGTTGAGACATTTTCCTTCTATACCCATTTTGTTGAGAGTCTTAAACATAAAATTGTGTTGTATTTTATCGAAAGCCTTTTCTGCGTCTATTGAGAAGATCATGTGGTTTTTGTTCTTTGTTTTCTTGATATGGTGTATTACGTTAACCGTTTTACGTATGTTGAACCATCCTTGAGATTTTGGGATGAATCCCACTTGATCAAGATGTATTATTTTTTTAATATATTGTTGTATTCGATTTCCTAGTATTTTGTTTAGTATTTTAGCATCTGTATTCATTAGAGATATTGGTCTGTAGTTTTCTTTCTTTGTGCCATCCTTGCCTGGTTTTGGTATGAGGGTTATGTTGGCCTCCTAAAATGTGTTTGAAAGTATTGCTTCTTCTTCAATTTTTTGGAACACTTTGAGTAGAATAGGAACCATTCTTCTTTGAATGTTTGATAAAATTCGCTGGTATAGCCGTCAGGGCCTGGACGTTTATTTTTGGGGACGTTTTTAATGGTTTTTTCTATTTCTTCTCTACTAATAGGTCTATTTAGGCTTTCTCCTTCTTCTTGACTCAGTCTAGGAAGGTTGTATTGTTCTAGGAATTTATCCATTTCTTCTAGGTTGTTGAATTTAGTGGCATAAAGGTTTTCATAGTATTCTACAATAATTCTTTGTATATCTATAGTGTTCGTGGTGACTTCTCCTCTTTCATTTTGGATTTTGTTTATAGAGTTCTTTCTCTTTTTTCCTTGGTAAGTCTTGTCAAGGGTTTGTCAATTTTGTTGATCTTTTCAAAGAACCAGCTCCTTGTTCTATTAATTTTTCTATAGTTTTTCTGTTCTCTAATTCATTTATTTCTGCTCTGATTTTTATTATCTCCTTTCTTTGGCTGGTTTTGGGTTGTCTTTGTTCTTCTTTCTCTAGTTCCTTAAGGTGTGATGTTAAGTGGTTCACTTGGGCTCTCTCTTGTTTGTTCATATAGGCCTGAAGTGATATGAACTTCCCTCTTATCACTGCTTTTGCTGCATCCCATAGATTCTGATATTTCATATTGTCATTTTCATTAGGCTGTATATATCATTTGATCTCTGAAATTATTTCTTCTATGACCCATTTATTTTTTAAAAGTATGTTGTTTAGTTTTTTTTAAAAAATTTTTTTTACTTATTTACTTTTTTAGATTTTTTTTATTTATTCATTTTTATTAGAGAGAGAGGGAGAGATAGAGAGAGAACAGGGGGAGGAGCAGGAAGCATCAACTCCCATATGTGCCTTGACCAGGCAAGCCCAGAGTTTTGAACCGGCGACCTCAGCGTTCCAGGTCGACACTTTATCCACTGCGCCACCACAGGTCAGGCCCAAAAGTATGTTGTTTAGTTTTCACATTTTTGTAGGATTTTTTTTCTCTTATATGCAGTTGAATTTTAGTTTCAAGGCTTTATGATCAGAAAATATGCTTTGTACAACTTCGATTTTTCTGAATTTGCTAATGTTGTTTTTGTGGCCCAACATATGGTCAATTCTTGAGAATGATCCATGTACACTGGAGAAAAATGTATACTCAGTCACTTTGGGATGAAATGTCCTGTAGATTTCTATCTTATCCAGGTGCTCTAGTGTTTTGTTTAAGGCCACCATGTTTTTGTTGATTCTCTGTTTGGATGACCGATCTAGAGCAGTAAGCGGTGTATTGAGGTCTCCAACTATAATTGTATTTTTGTCAGTTTTTGTTTTAAGGTCAATAAGTAGATGTCTTATATATTTTAGTTCTTCTTGGTTTGGTGTATTTATATTAAGAATTGTTATGTGTTCTTGATTCAGTGTCCCCTTAGTCATTATGAAATGGCCATTTTTGTCTCTGAGTACTTTTACTGTCTTTTAGTCAGCATTATCAGATATGAGTATTGCTACACCTGCTTTTATTTTTGGATGTTATTTGCTTGGAGTATTGTTTTCCAGCCTTTCACTTTGAATTTGTTTTTTATCTTTGTTACTTAGATAAGTTTCCTGTAGGCAGCATACAGTTGGATTTTCTTTTTTAATCCATTCTGCTACTCTGTGCCTTTTTATTGGTGAGTTTAATCCGTTTACATTTAGTGTAATTATTGACATTTGTGAGTTCCATATTGCCATTTTATATCTTGCTTTCTGTTAGTTTTGTGTCTTGTTTGATCCTTCTCTTTCGTTTTTCTATCTTTTGTTTTTACTTGGTTGTATTCCATACATCTTTCCTCTGTTGCTATCTTTTTTATCTCATGTGCTTCTGTGGTGGTTTTTTCAATAATGGTTACCTTTAAGTAATGAAAAGAGTTCCTACCCTGTTCATTGTAGCACACTATTTTGTGAGTACTTTTGCACTCCATCGTCCTTTCCTACTGTTAATCTCCATCTTCTCTCCCCCTTTCTTTTTGTTGTTGTCACAGTTCAAATTTGGTTTTATTGTGTTCTTCTTGGAGCTTTTACTTGTGGCTCTATTTTTTTTTTTATTCTTTGTATATGATTGGAGAACCCCCTTTAGTAATTCCTGGAGTGGGTGTTTTCTGATGAAAAATTCCCTCATCTTTTCTGTATCTGTGAATGTTTTTATTTCTCCTTCATATTTGAAGGATAGCTTTGATTGGTATAGTATTTGTGTCTGAAATTTCCTCTCTTTCAGGACTTTAAATATTGGGGTCCACTCTCTTCTAGCTTGTAGAGTTGCTGCTCAGAAATCTGATGATAATCTAATGGGCCTTCCTTTATATGTTGTATTATTCTTTTCTCTGACTGCATTGAGAATTTTTTCTTTGCTGTTTGTTTGTGTCAATTTCATTATGATATGCCTTGGAGTAGGTTTGTTGGGGTTAAGAAAACTAGGAGTTCTGTTTGCTTCTTGAACTTGAGGCTTTAGTTCTTTCCACAGGCTTGGGAAGTTCTCATCTATTATTTGTTTGAGTATGTTCTCCATTCCATTTTCTCTCTCTTCTCCCTCTGATATACCTATTATTCTTATGTTATTCTTTTTGATGGAGTCAGATAATTCTTGTAGGGCTATCTCATTTTTTTTAATGTTTGAGTCTCTTTCTTCTTCTCTCTGCTGTGCCTCAAGGTGCTTGTCTTCTATTTCACTAATCCTCTCTTCTCTCTGACCTCTTCTATTAGCTATGCTTGTTACTTCATTTTTCAGCTCGTGAATTGAGTTTTTCATGTCTGTTTGATTTGTTTTTATAGTTTCAATTTATTTGGACACTTATTCTTTGTGTTCATTGAGTTGTTTTCTGAGCTCCCTAAATTGCCTTTCCGTGTTTTCTTGTATATCTCAGTGGATTTTTAGGATTTCTGTCTTGAATTCTCTGTCAGTTAACTCCAAGTTTTCCAATATATTAAATTTTTTCTCCATAGATTTTTCCTCATCTAGCTATGTTACCTCTCTTTCTTTTGTATCCATGATATTCGATTTTCTCGTCTTTAACGACATCTGAGGGTGGTTTTTTTGATAGTATTAATGAGATTTAATAAAGAATAAAAAGTTATAAAAATAAAAAATCGAAAAGAATTGTTTTTTAAAAAAATAATAATGAAATAAAGAAAAATAAAATAAAAATTTTTAAAAAAAGGAAATTATTTCACCCCTCCCTTTTTCCTCTCCTCTCCTCTCCCCTTTTTCTTGAGAAAATCTTGTGGTGAACTGTGAATTTTAACAAACAATGCCTGTAATGGAGGGTCTGAATTAGGGAAAAGTAAAAAAAAGCAAAAAGAAAGAAAGAAAGAAAAAAGAATGAGGTATGGACCCACAAAAAGCAAATATGGAAAAAATTTGGGTCAAGAATAAAATGATTTGCTTTTAGGTGTTGGTTGACTAAGAGTTATGATGAGAGGAATAAAAGGGTAACAGAAAAATGGGGGGACAAATTAAAAAATTACTATTGTATTTAGTGGAACAAGAACTAGATAAAATTGAGAGCCAGGGATGGGAGCACTGCTAGTGTGTTAAAAAGGTGAAGTAAAAACCCCCCGAAATGCCACAAACATATGTTTGATTCCCAGGTAAGATAATTTGTTTGTTATTGAAGTTTGAATGAGATGAAATGTAAAGGAGAAAAGAAGAAACTAATATAGAGGGAGAAAAGAGAGAGAGAGAGAGAGAAAAAAAGAGGGAACCACTAGAAGAAGAAAAAAGAAAAAAGAGGAGAGACAGAGAGAGTTAAGGGTTTTAGAGTGCAACCCTCATAGAGAGAAAGGAAGAGGAAAAAAAAGATAATGGGAGAGAAAAAGATGGCAGCAGAGTAGGCGGATGCACAGACGCCCATCTCTCACCACCAAACTGGAAAACAAATCAATTTAGGAAAAATCAGCATGAAAAACGAACTCTGAACTGCAAGAATGGCTCTCAAAATCCAAGGAGCTAAGAGGAAATCACAGAAATCCTGGTAGGGAGCCCCTGAATTTTCTCTGCTTGCTGGAACCGAGGGGGGTGTGGCTGAGAGCCCAGAAAGTATCTCGGAGGAAGGGGAGCAGAAACTACTGCTCACAGCCACTTGCCTGGTGACCAGGGAGTGAGGTGCATTGAAAGGACCAGCTTATCTCCCAGGTGGAGGGGACAGGTAGAGGGACAGACTGTGAGGAGATAAGGAGTGCAGGAGAGGAGCTAAAAGGGCTGACTCATTGTGCTGGAGGTGGCCATAGCTGGGGGAGGGACTGAACCTTTCACAAAACAGAGCTGAAGTGCTTCTGAATCAGAAACCTCTGGACATCTCTCCAGGTCCAATCAGCGCAAAAAGACACAGCTGAAAACAAGAAGTAGGGAGGAGGGGCAGTAACTCAGCTCTCCATAAAAATCTGAGATACACCTCCACCTACTGAAGCTGAGAAAACACCCTGACCCCAGAGAGTCTAGCTGGTTAAAGAGGCCTTCAGAGTCTCAGGTTACACCCACTGAATTCCTGGATAGAGTTTCAAGGAAGCCCCCTGCTGAGATCAGTAAACAAGACTATCACCTGTTAAGAAAAGAAAAAAATCAAGACTTCAAAGCTGCCCAAATCCAAAAGTGGATTACAGATAACAGCTGATACCAACCCAAGAAGACCTAGAAATAACACAACTGAAAACTGGAGGCAGACACCACCAAGCCTAGACTGAACCAACTCTTCGAATAAAACAAACAAAAAAAAGATGATGAGAAGACAAAGGAGTGCAATCCAAATGGAACCACAAGAGACACCTTCGAGAGATGAACTGAGTGATATGGAAATAATCAAACTTCCAGATGCGGAGTTCAAAATAATGATTGTAAGGATGCTTAGGGATTTTAGAACAACAATGGAGGGGCAGTTTGAAAACCTAAATAAAGAAATAGCAAGTATAAAAAAGAATCAGATGGAGACGGCAAATACAGTATCAGAAATAAAGACCACAATAGTAGGAATTAAAAACAGGATAGATAGAGCAGAGAATCAAATCAGCGAGTTAGAGGACAACTGGAATGAAGACATGAAAGCAGAGAAAAAAAGAGAAAAAAGAATCAAAAAGTCAGAGGAAACTCTTAAAAAGCTCTGTGACAACATGAAGAGAAATAACATCCGCATCATAGGAGTTCCTGAAGAAGAAGAAAAAGAACAAGGTATAGAGACTTTGTTCAATCATATCATAGCTGAAAACTTCCCTAAATTAATGCAAGAGAAACTCTCACAAGTCCAAGAAGCACAGAGGACTCCATTAAAAAGAAACCTACACCAAGACACATCATAATTAAAATACCAAAGCTAAGTGATAAAGACAAAATATTAAAAACTGCAAGAGAAAAAATGTTATCACCTACAAAGGAGCCCCCATAAGGATGACATCTGAATTCTCAACAGAAACACTTGAGGCCAGAAGGAAATGGCAATAAATATTCAAAGTAATGCAGAACAAGAACCTACAACCAAGACTACTTTATCCAGCAAGGCTATCATTTAAAATTGAAGGAGAAATAAAAAGCTTTCCAGACAAAAAAAAAAAAACTCAAGGAATTCATTATAACCAAACCAATGCTGAGGAAATATTAAGGGGCCTGATGTAAACAGATCAAAGTGGGAAAAGAATACAGCAAAGAAAAAAAAAAAAAGAAATACACCTTTAAAGAAGAAAATGCCAATAAACAACTACATATCAATAATAACCTTAAATGTCAATGGATTAAATGATCCAATCAAAAGACATAGGGTAGCTGTGTGAATAAGAAAACAGGACCCATACATATGTTGTCTACAAGAGACACACCTTAGAACAAAAGACACACATAGATTGAAGGTAAAAGGATGGAAAAAAACGTTTCATGCAAAAGAAAATGAAAAAAAAGCTGAGGTAGCATACTTATATCAGAAAAATTGGACTTTGAAACAAAGGATATAGTAAGAGATAAAGAAGGCCACTACATAATGATAAAGGGAGTAATCCAACAGGAAGATATAACTATTATAAATATCTATGCACCTAATATAGGAGCACCTAAATATATAAAGCAGACTTTGATGGATTTAAAGGGCGAGATCAACAGCAATACTATAATTGTAGGAGATTTCAATACCCCACTAACATCATTAGATAGATCCTTAAGAAAGAAAATTAACAAAGAAACAGCAGACTTATTTGAAACACTAGATCAACTCGATTTAATAGATATCTTCCGAACATTTCACCCTAAAACAGCAGAATATACATTCTTTTCAAGTGCTCATGGTACATTCTCTAGGATAGACCACATGTTAGGGCACAAAAGTGCTCTCAACAAATTTAAGAAAACTGAAATCGTATCAAGCACTTTCTCCGATCACAACGGCATGAAACAAGAAATGAATCGCAATAGAAAAGCTCAAAAATTCTCAAACACATGGAAACTAAATAGCAGGTTCTTAAATAATTAATGGATTAAGAATGAGATCAAAGAAGAAATAAAAAGATTCCTAGAAACGAATGACAATGAGCATACAACAACTCAAAATTTATGGGACACAGTGAAAGCAGTGCTGAGAGGGAAGTTCATAGCACTACAGGCACACTTTCAGAAGCTAGAAAAAGCTCAAATAAACAAATTAACCCTGCATCTAAAAGAATTAGAAAAAGAACAGCAAGTAAAATCCAAATGTAGTAGAAGGAAGGAAATAATAAATATCAGAGCAGAAATAAATGACATAGAGGCTAAAGAAACAATACAGAAGATCAATGAAACTAGGAGCTGGTTCTTTGAAAAGGTAAACAAGATTGATGAACCTTTAACTAGACTCACCAAGAAAAAGAGAGAGAGAACTCAAATAAATAAAATTAGAAATGTGAGAGGAGAAATAACAACTGACACGACAGAAATACAAAATATTGTAAAAAAAAATTACTATGAAGAACTGTATGCCAAAAACTATACAACCTAGATGAAATGGACAAATTCCTTGAAACATACAATATTCCAAAAATGTATCTGGAAGAATCAGAAAACCCAAACAGACCGATTACAACAAAGGAGATCGAAACAGTTATCAAAATCTCCCAACAAAGAAAAGTCCAAGTCCCGATGGCTTCACAACAGAATTCTACAAAATATTCAAAGAAGAACTAACTTCTATCCTTCTCAAACTATTTCAAAAAATTCAAGAGGAAGGAAGACTTCCAAGCTCCTTTTATGAGGTGAGCATAATTCTGACTCCAAAACCAGGTAAAGACAACACAAAGAAAAAAAATTATAGGCCAATATCTCTGATGAATATAGATTCTAAAATCTTCAACAAAATATTAGCAAACTGGATCCAACAATATATGGAAAAAATTATACACCATTATCAAGTGGGATTTATTCTGGGGAGGCAAGGATGGTATAATATTTGTAAATCAATCAATGTGATTCTTCACATAAACAAAAAGAAGGAGAAAAACCGTATGATAATTTCAATAGATGCAGAAAAAGCATTTGATAAAATCCAGCACCCATTCATGATCAAAACTCTCAGCAAAGTGGGAATACAGGGAACATACCTCAACATGATAAAAGCCATCTATGAGAAACCCACAGCCAACATCATACTCAATGGGAAAAAATTAAAAGCAATACCCTTAAGATCAGGAAAAAGGCAGGGGTGCCCCCTTTCACCACTCTTATTTAACATAGTCCTGGAAGTTCTAGCCACAGGTATCAGACAAGAAGAAGAAATAAAAGGAGTTCAAGTGGGAAAAGATGAAGTAAAACTATCATTATTTGCAGATGATATGATATTGTATATAGAAAACCCTAAAGTCTCAGTCAAAAAGCTACTGGACCTGATAAATGAATTCAGCAAAGTGGCAGGATATAAAATCAATACTCAGAAATTAGAGGCATTTTTATACACCAACAATGAACAGTCAGAAAGAGAAATGAAGGAAACAATCCCCTTCACAATTACAACCAAAAAGTAATGTACCTAGGAATAAACTTAACCAAGGAGACTAAAGACTTGTACTCGGAAAATTACAAAGCATTGATAAAAGAAATCAAGGAAGATACAAACAAGTGGAAGCATATACCGTGCTCATGGTTAGGAAGAATAAACATCATTAAAATATCTATATTGCCTGACCAGTGGTGGTGCAGTGGATAAAGCGTCAACCTGGAATGCTGTGGTCGCCGGTTCAAAACCCTGGGATTACCTGGTCAAGGCACATATGGGAGTTGATGCTTCCTGCTCCTCCCCTCTTCTCTCTCTCTCTCTCTCCTCCTTCTCTCTTCTCTAAAATGAATAAATAAAGTCTTAAAAAAATAAATAAACTTCTAGAAAAAGACTAAAGAAATATATTCTTAAAAACAATGTCTATATTACCCAAAGAAATCTATAAATTCAATGCAATACCAATTAAAATACCAATGACATACTTCAAAGATATAGAACACATGTTCCAAAAATTTATATGGAACCAAAAGAGAACACGAATAGCCTCAGCAATTTTTAAAAAGAAGAATAAAGTGGGAGGTATCACACTTCCTGATATCAAGTTATACTACAAGGCCATTGTACTCAAAACAGCCTGGTACTGGCATAAGAACAGGCATATAGATCAATGGAACAGAACAGAGAACCCAGAAATAAACCCACAATTCTATAGACAACTGATATTTGACAAAGGAGGCAAGAAAATACAATGGAGTAAAGACAGCCTCTTTAACAAATGGTGTTGGGAAAATTGGACAGCTACCTGCAAAAAAATGAAACTAGATCACCAGTTTACATCACTCACAAAAATAAACTCAAAATAGATAAAAGACTTAAATGTAGGCCATGAAACCATAAGCACTTTAGAAGAAAACATAGGCAGTAAGCTCTCTGACATCTCTCGGAGCAATATATTTGATGATTTATCTCCAGCGGGAAGTGAAATAAAAGACAGGATAAACAAATGGGACTATATCAAACTAAAAAGCTTTTGCACAGCTAAAGATAACAAGAACAGAATAAAAAGACAAACTACACAATGGGAGAACATATTTGACAACATATCTGATAAGGAATTAATAACCAAAATTTACAAAGAACTCGTTAATCTCAACACCAGGAAGACAAACAATCCAATCCAAAAATGGGCAAAAGCGATGAATAGACACTTTTCCAAAGAGGACATACAGATGGCCAACAGGCATATGAAAAAATGCTCAACATCACTAATCATTAGAGAAATGCAAATTAAAACCACAATGAGATATCACCTCACACCAGTCAGAATAGCGCTCATCAACAAAACAACACATAATAAATGCTGGCGCGGATGTGGAGAAAAGGGAACCCTCCTGCACTGCTGGTGGGAATGCAGACTGGTGCAGCCACTGTGGAAAACAGTATGGAGATTTCTCAAAAAACTGAAAATTTAACTGCCTTTTGACCCAGCTATCCCACTTTTAGGAATATACTCCAAGGACACCATAGAATGGCTCGAAAAGGAGAAATGCACCCCCATGTTTTGGCAGCATTGTTCACAATAACAAAGATCTGGAAACAACCCAAGTGTCCTTCAGAGGACGAGTGGATTAAAAAGCTTTGGTACATATATACTATGGAATACTACTCAGCCATAAGAAATGATGACATCGGATTCTTTACAATAACATGGATGGACCTTGATAACATTATACGGAGTGAAATAACTAAATCAGAAAAAAAAACTAATAACTACATGAATCCATACATAGAAGGGACATAAAAATGAGACTGAGAGACATTAACAAGAATGTGATGGCAACAGGGATGGGGGGTGGAGGTGGGGGGAGGGGGGATGGGGTGAAGAAGGAGAGAGGGGTTGGGGGAGGGGAGGGGCACAAAGAACACCAGATAGAAGGTGACAGAAGACAATTTAACTTTGTGGGAGGGGTATACAGCACAATTAAATGTCAAAATAATCTAGAGATGTTTTATCTCAACATATGTACCCTGATTTATCAATGTCACTGCATTAAATTTAATAAATAAAATTAAAAAAAATAAAAGATAATGGGAGATGTAACACTCATGGGTAGTGTAGTTCAAGGAGAGGAGAGAGTAAGACTGGCAGAGAGATAATCGGCCAATTTGGAGGAGGAAAAAAATATCAAGAATGAAGATAAGAGAAACAAAGGAACAAATATAATAAAATGGGATAGGTTATAAAGTCTGCAGATTATTCTTGATTTTGAGAGGTTATCTTCTTGCTTTTTCTTTTCGCTCCCTCTTCCTGGCCGGTGACTCTGTACCCTGGGTTCTGCCCCTTTGGCACGCTCAGGTAGAGGTTTGCAGTTGATAAGTCTCTATGGCGATGTCATGTATTGTGCTTTAGTCTCGTTGGTAGTCGAGGCTCATTAGCATTTATAGGCTCCGACAGTGAGAGAGTCCATGTTCCTGGAGCCATTCTCCTAGTCATTCCTTCCTCAATTAGTAGCCAGATAATCCAGCTACGGTGTTGCTGCTGCCTCTGCCTGGATAGTAAGAGGCTCAAAGAGCTGGCATCTCCCCTCTCTATTTCCATTCAGCACAGGGCTCTGGGTAAGGCTCAGTCAGTCAGAGCTGCTAGCATAATCAGGCGGGGTTTCCACCCACTGAAAGACCTCTGGCCCTGCCACTCTGTCCCATAACACAGGTGGGCACCCACTCCCAGGGCGCTTGGAGGAAACTCTCACTCACTATCTGCACGTACAGACCAGGATATCCGGCTGGCAGTCTCATGCTCTGTGTGAAACCCCCAACCAAATGGAAAAGTTCCAGCATTGGAATTGACTCTCGCTCCTTCCCCATGCATGGCTTTTGCAAGATGCTGGGGTTGCCCAGATTCTGCTTTGGCCCACACAAAGGCCCCTGACTCTTCCCCTCTGTGCGATAACATGGGCACGCACTGCCGAGATACTCGGAGGAGTCTCTCGCTATCTGTGCACGCAGACTAGGATATCAGGCCGGCCGCGTTTCCCTCTGAGTGAAACCCCCACCAGCACGGAAAATTTCCACCATTGGAATTAGTTCTCACTCCCTCACTTGCATGGCTTTCCCAGGGCGCTGAGGCTGCCCAGAGATTCCACTTTCAGCCCACACAAAGGCCTCTGACTCTGCCTCTCTGTGGGGTAACACGGGCACCCACTCCCAGGGCTTTGGAAGAAATCTCTCACCCACTATCTGCACGCACCAACCAGGAGATTGGGTAAAATGTGCCATGGCCTGGATCTATTCACCCCCTTTGCCTGCCTCAGTTTCTATATTCACAGTTACCAGAGAAAGCCGCCCTGTTTAGGTTAGTGAGGAAGGCGGAGCATTTCTTACTCCCTATTTCCTTCAGGGTTTGGTTATATATTTAGCCAATTTTTTGCTCGACCATAACTTTGGGTGTATTGTGAAACATCTGGAGGCTCCAAGGATAGGTTTTTCTGTTTCTGGTTGAATATTTTGTTGAGTTTTGGGGGATATTTATTGGTATCGCTTCCTACCCCACCATTATTCTGACGTCATCTTCCCGCATTTGTCTTTTTGTGATTGCCTTATTTCACTTAGCATGTTGTTCTCAAGGTTCATCCATGTGACAGGTTTTCCTCTTTTTTTTAAGGCAGAATAATTTATTTCATGTCTAGACCACATTTTGATTATCCATTCACCTGTCAATGGACATTCAGTTCCTTTCACCTCTTGGCTGTTGTGAATAGTGCTGGTATGAACATGAGTGTGCAATTGACTTCCAGACTCTGCTTTCCATTTTTGGACAAAGAGCCAGAGTGGGATAGCTGGGTCACAACTATGGTTAAAGAAGTGGAGAAATGAGAATGCGGTGCCGCATTGGGGAGGATGTAAAATGGTGTGACAGCTATGAAAACTGTGGAAAGTCCTCCAGGAATTAAAAACAGAACTGCCATAGACACCCATCTTCTTTAATATGGCAGCATGTGGACAAATCCATGGTTTGTTTAACTGATTTTTTTATGGAGCTAGATCCTTCTGTGATTAATAAAGGTATATAAAGGCTAACGTGTTAAACAAGAATGACTAGGAAACTCAGGACATTTCCAAAATCTAGAGCTTAGTGCTTGCTACAGTGCCACAAGGAGCAAACCTTACTGCTAATGTCCCTGCTTCGCCTGTACTGCAAGGAAATAACCACATCTGTGCCCAAAGAAACAGCTGCAAGCTGTTTGTTATAGTGCTTATAAGGGTTCCAAATTGTAAATAAACACATTATCAGACAATATAGGACTTCCTAAATTATGATAAATCTGCTAAAATAACCACCATGCTGCCTTTAAAAAATCATGGTTAGTTAGAAATAGTAAAGACATGAAGTATTCATGATTATATTTTCAGTGAGGAAAGCAGGTTGTAAAGTGGTATGTAACAGAAACACCAATTCTATTTAGAGGATATATTTGGGAGATATTCACAAACATGTAAAAAGTGGTCAAGACTGCCATGTTATGTAATTCATAATGTGTTGTGTGTAAAACACAGCCTGGAATTGTATTATGCAGAGGTCGTAAGTGGTTATGGCTGGGTTGGGGGATCACACTTCTATTTGTCCTGTAGTGCTTACTTCATTATTACTATTTTTACCAAAAATATGACTTTTTTCTTATAAAAATTATAAAATGTGGCAAACGAAGGGAGTTTTTACAGAACCCAGGACTACTTCAGGCATGAGAAACATTATAAAACCAGAGATATCATGGGTTTTTTACTATATACTGTGAAGTAAGCAAAGGTACACAAAAGTCAGAGTATCACCTGGAGGGCTTGTTCGAGCAGTTTGCTAGGCCCCACCAAGACTGGTAGGCCCCACCCCAGATTTTTCTATGTTAGTGGTTTTGGCAGCAGGGCCAAAGGATGATCCTTCCTGACCAGCTCTAATGCAGTGGTTTTCAAAGTGTGCGCCCAGAAGATTTCCAGGTGTGACCTATGGTATTTCAGAGAAATATGTGCCTGTTGGGGACCAAAAAACCAACAGGGTTTTTGGAGTTTAGATTTTTGGGGGACAGAGGTGTGGGGAATTTTCAGTAAGGTGACAGTCTGCTCAACCCCCCACCTCACTTGCCTGATTAGGTTGCAAAAGGCTGTTAAGCTGTGGTGCTGGATTCTTTACACCACCCTGATATTCCCTGCAAAGATTGGAGGCAAGTTTCTTCTATTCTTTGTTTGGTGTCAAGTTAAGATGATATGTATGAAAAAAAAAAAAGATAATATGTATGGTGGGGTTTTTTGCAGTCAATACAATTAAGAATAAAAAGAGAGAAATTCTTCAATGTATTGATGAGGAAATGAGAGTTTGCCTTTCAAATATATGGCCAAACATTTAAGAAATTGCTAGAACACATCAGGCTCATGTTTCTCATAAACACAAGAATGAAAAAACTTAACACATTCGGGCCTTGACCTGCTGAATTTACTGAATCTTACTAAGAATCTGTCTATCTATCTATCTATCTATCTATCTATCTATAAAGATAAATTTTTTTGTTTTTTAAAATTTTTTAACCCCTCTTTTTTATGAATTCTAAAAAGCATAACTCAAAAAATATAACAAAAATGATTTTAATGTCAAAATAAATTTAATTTTGTTGTATTTATTTTGTTTACCATAAAAACACACTTGGACTTTATATTTTTCTTTAATATTTGACTTAATTATTATAACATATTTCTCAGAAATTTGTATATAGTGCACCTACAATTATTTGTAGGATTTTAAATGCGCCCCAACTTCAAGAAGTTTGAGAACCCCTGCTCTAATGTTTCTGCTTCTGGCTCTGATGTCCCCTTCCAAATCCATGTTCACGGAGGCCTCCCACAAGCAAATGTACATAAGGCACATTTACACAAGGTACATTTGCACAAGGCACATTCACACAAGGCATGAACTTGCTTTTTAAATTTATTTTTTTGAAGCCCAGTACTAGAGGAAACATACTTAAATGCTTGTTTTGATTGACTTGTTTTGTGCATCTGTTTCCTTCTCTATAAAATGGTGGCAATGTAATAATTCTCCAATGGAGGCTCAAAATGAAAAGTAGAATATATTGGAAACATTATGATAAGACTTGTTTAGAAAAATATTGCATGTTCCTGGTCTGTTACAAAGACAAAAAATTCTGAGTTAGGTAGCAAATTGCTTGCTCACTACCCTAGAATTCAAATAAGGCCTTAAATGAGTGGAGTGCTGTTACCTAAATTTATGGCACATATTATCTAAGAACTGTGTTGGAGAAATTTGCATACATTATGCAGTTTGGTATTTCTTAGCATTTCTCTTTTATAAAAGCATTTATGAAGACATTGGGGTACATCACTAAGGTGAAAAATATTTTTTTGGGGGGGGGAAGCAATTGCACTGGAGTGAGTTGAAGGTCCTAATGATGGCACTTTATACATGCTTATTGCTTTGCTGTTCTAAAACACTTTGCTGTTGTAAAGCGCTCTCCAGGTGCCATTTTCTCCATTAAATGAGGTAGGCTGGTTGTATGTTTTATTTGCCTGCTATTACAGGTCAAGAAACTGGGACTTGAACTGGTTAGTGTCTTGCCTACCACCACAGTGGCCTGAGGTGGTAAACTGAAAGATTACACCCAGCTATTTCCACTCTAGGTTTTGCCTCCTAATGCACCTGGCTTCTCATCAACCTATTATTGCCTAGCCCCAGGGGAGTAGGAAAGACAGAGCACCACCTAATGAGAGTGCTCTGCCAGTGTTTTTTCAGAACTGTGCTGGTAGCATCACAGACACATTTTTCGGGAGTCATAATTTTTCAGAAGAGAGTAAGAATAAGTTTCTTCTGTTGCTGAAAAGAGGTGGGAACATCATAGACTTTTGCCATAGGGCATAATTATATAATTACTAATAGAAAAAACCATCATGTCACCATTTTAACATTACACTAGAGACAAACCTAATGCTTGCTAATTCTTTTGAGAAGTTATTTAGCTTTTAGAAAAAAAGTTCTTTTAATTTCATTTTTGACATTTTCTTTCCATGAAATCTCCTTACAAGTCTGGGTGACTTTGCAGAACTGGCCTTGGCTTTGCAGAACTCTGGTCATGTGTTCAGGTGAGAGGTGGAGGGTTGGAAAGGCAGACTAGATCCTGCTTAGACATAGTTTATGAAAAATGTGCATCTCTCATCCTTGTATGTTCAGAAGCCAAGGGTGGAAGCTCCTTACAGAAAAACTATTTTCAAGGTCACTTCGACCAGAGGGATTTTGACAACTGTCAAATATTTTGGAGGATGCTGTCATGCTGGCTGCCTCTCTGGATATGAATATTCCATGGCCTACACTCTTTCCTTTTATGAGTTTTGAGGAAAACTGGAGACCTAGGAAGCCTTTCAGTATTAGGGTTCCCTGGGCCTCATGTGAATCCTAAACCTAAGGTCAGAAAGGTCCTTAGTGAGCCTCAGCAAGCACCCATCAGCCTGTGACAACACTCCATGCTTTCTGTGGGATCAACTCCCCATCAGGGTGCTGCATCCACAAGAGAACCCTTATGTTGTAGCCAGGTTCTCCCCTCTGTGAAGACTGAGGCTCTGTCAATGGCTGAAACTTGGTCAAATATACTGCTCAAAAATTAGGGGATATTTCAAAATAAATATGAAGTGATAAAAAAGAAGCATTTTCCCGGCCAGGGCACACAGGAGAAGCGCCCATTTGCTTCTCCACCCCTCCGCCGTGCTTTCCTCTCTGTCTCTCTCTTCCCCTCCCGCAGCCAAGGCTCCATTGGAGCAAAGATGGCCCGGCGCTGGGGATGGCTCTGTGGCCTCTGCCTCAGTCGCTAGAGTGGCTCTGGTCGCAACATGGCGACGCCCCAGAGGGGGCAGAGCTTCGCCCCTGGTGGGCGTGCTGGACGGATCCCGGTCGGGCGCATGCGGGAGTCTGTCTGACTGTCTCTCCCCGTTTCCAGCTTCAGAAAAATGAAAAAAAAAAAAAAAGGAGCATTTTTTTATTAAATAAGAACTTCTGAAAAGTAAACAAGTCAAAGAAAGTTGTTTGATTATGCAAATGAGATGGAAAACTAACTTTATTGGTGAAAATGCACTATACAAAGGCTGAAAGTACTAGACTATCTGCACATTCCCTGATCTTGAAAGTGCATTTTGAAATATCCCCTAATTTTTGTGAGTAGTGTACAAACAAATCTTGACTTAGGTAAGGAAATCTGTGCTTCATAAGCTGATGGCAGTAGGGAGGACACTTGGGTCTACCAGCATCTCCACCCCAAACAGGGAAAGGCTTTTCCTTCATAGGGAGGGAGAAGCGGGGCTGGTGGAAATTTTTGAGGAGAAAAGTGGCAAGTGAGTGAGGGTGGACAGACAGCAGGATGGGTGGTTTGATGGGAAATGTTTCTTTCTCGAGTCGGCCCATCCCTAGCATGAGCTGGTAAGGAAGAGCTCTTTATTTTGGTGCTTTCTCAGGCTTGGGGGCATCAAGGTTCAGGGCCCATAGGGAGGAGAGAAGCCTGACTAAAGTCTGGTCAGGCTAAGTCTGGGTAATTAAGGGGTATGTCTCCCTTAGGAGACATGATGCAATGGTATAGTCATGCCAGTGTGCTCTTAGGGAGAAGTCTTCATCCTTGTCCATAACTTCAATAAGGTTTTTCACAGGGTGTTTCACATATACAGAGCCTTAATCACGTGAAAAATGCTTTGATTCATGGGCTGAATCAGCAATGTTGTGTTCAGTGGCAGGAACTCCATCTGCATGCCATCATATGACAGATTGACAGTGTGGCCTCCAGCATTGTCCATGATCAGAAGCACTTTGAATTTGAGGCCCTTCTCTGCCAGATAAAGTTTGACCTCCAGGATAAAGCACTGGTGAGACCAATCTGATGTCATGAGTTTCATGATCCAGGCCTTGGGGTTGTGCACCAGTACACAGGCAACACATTCTTATTCTTTTTTTTTAGGGCCCTTGGGTTTTTTGACTTATGAATAAGCCCTGGCTTTATCATAGAGACTGCAGCATTCCCCCACATAATCAAAGTTACACAATCTTTTTAGACCTTAAATCCAGGAGCTTTGGCTCTGTTTTTCATCATTAAAGTGCAATATGGCATTTACTTTCAGAATAAACCCGTCTCATACATATTAAAAACTTGTTAAGTATTATAGCCCCCTTCCTCAATGATGATTTTGAATGTGTGTTGTTCACGTACTCCTTGGCTCTGGCTTTATCTGTAGAGGAAGCTTCTCCATGCAGAGAAATGCTCGTAAGTCCAAAGTGTTTCTGAAACTTGTCAAACCAGCCATTGCTGGCATTGAATGGGGTTGGTCTGTTGAGAGAGGCACTTGATGGTTCCGCTTCTGTGTCATCCTCGTCGTCCTCCTCACTGTTGCTAATGTCACCACTTTCAGCAAAAGTTTCATAAAGCTTCTTGGCCTTTGTGTGGATGGAGTTGGTATCCAGCAAGATAGTTTTTCTGCAGTCACTGATCCACAGGCCAATGCAGACTCCATCCTCACAGTCGCCTTATTGTGGGAAGTCACCACCCTCTTCCCAGTCTGGTTAAAAAACGCTGCTGCCATTGTCCTTATATTCTTTAATCCTTATTTATTTAGCAAATCAAAAATTCATTGATCCTGTAATGGTGGCCTACATTTGTGTAGCTTCTCCTTTCTTTTAGCATGTCGAGTTCTTCCACCCTTTCTGCGATAGTAAGCAGCTGGCACTTGGGATCAGTTCTAGAAGCCTTAAAAAGTGCAGAACATTTGGATGACATTGTAGGCCTTGAAATAAATTCAAATTTTTATGAAAATTTTACAAAAACAAAACACCAAAGAGCACTATGTGCAGCAATCAGATGTCCATGTGAAATGGACAAGGCGAGATGCTGAACACATGCTATATACAGGAGAAGAAGGAGACTGATGCTCTGGTTGCTGAGCCAATGAGTGCCCAGGATACAGAACACAGTGCTCTGGTTGGTCACCTCCCATACATCAGCCAATAGTGTATATGTACAATCTCATGTGGGCAAATGAGCTCAACTGGAAGTGGCCATAGCTGCATTTTCCATACGTGCCAGTCTTTGTCTACTCATCTACTGTATGCTATGTATCTTATTTCAATTTAATATTCTTTTAATATATTTCAATTAATGTTTTCATATTGTTTTTAATTTCTTAGGCTAGAAAATGCTTATTTTACTGCAAAAATAATTAAAATAATAAATATATAAAAACACCTATGTTCTTCAAAATCCCATGATACAGTGAAAAATTTGTGATACAAAATTACATATATACAATTTAAAAATCCACAATACAGTGAGACCATGAAAAGTGAACTGAAGTATGGCAAGGGGTGACTACATTACCTATTTCAAGTAGTGATTGTCAGGATTATAAACATGAAGTTTGCTTTCCCATTTCCTATTGGAAACTGTAGTTAAGTTACTACCAGACGGTATAACCCTACATCAGTTGCTGATTTTTATGGTTGGGTTTTTGTTTGCTTCTGTGTTTTATTGCCCATCCTTCACAGCCTGCAGGCCCTGGACTATTGCCTTCAACTGTGAACAGCTATCCACTTTATCCAAAGTGCTGCAGGAAAATCATTTTTTAAGTGTGAGATAATAGGGGGAAAGATTGGGATCTGAACTGGATGGCTTCTGGAAGTGTGATTCTAGGGTGGATACATGATTAGAATCCATCTTCTACTACCCTGTCTGGTGTCCTAGAAACTCTATTTTTTGTGTAAGACTATAAGTCTAAGGCTTGCCTGGATAGAACTATGTACTCAGTACCACAATTTCTCATTGACCCAGAATTGGCTGGGTCTGTAACCTGTGCTGTGGGATGATAGAACTAATGCCCTTGAGGATAGTAGTTGTGTTTAGTTTTTACATTGCTTTCTGTTCTTAGGTAGTGACATTTTTTCATAATGGGGAAGGAAAATAGGCCTAATGTGATGGCAGTGTCTTTGTTGATTGGGGGTCTGACCACAGCACTTTATACCACTGATGTTTACCTGCAGGCCAGCCTTTCTCCAATGTTCTTTAAACTCATGTCCTTCTATATGCAGTGGGAAGAGAACACTCAGTCACAGGAAGAAATTTTTTCCTAACCTTCACAGTGTGTGTGTGTCTGGTATGTATCCTTCTCTCTGTTCCTTCTCTCTGATCCATTCTTCTCCCTTCTCCTCCTTTCCCCTTTTTTCTTTGGTGCCAGCTCTGTGCTAGGTAGACAGACATTATTGGCTGCTAGACTGTAAAGATGAAGGAAACATAATCCCTACTCTCCAGGAGCTTGAAGTCTAGGCAATTTTGAGTAGATTTTGAAGTGTAAAACCAATTTCTGTGGCATCACTGGCCAAGGAAAATTAGGCCCATGTGAAAAGAAGGTAGTTAAGAAGGAATAAATATCTTCACACGTAGGATATAGAGCTGTCTAATAAGAGTCAAAGGACCCGAGTCCTCCCATTTAGTAAATGAGTGATTACACATTTAAAACTTCTGTGTCTGAGGAAATAATCCTGCAAGATGATTTGGGAGGATGTTATTAGAGGGTCAAATGAGGCATTCTACGCATATTGAAGGTAATAAGGTACTTGATAGGAATAAAGTATTTTTATTAATAATGAGAACATAATATAAAATAGCAGCAGTATTTATAATAGCCAAAAGGTAGAAACAGCCCAAATGGCCAAATGATAATGGCTAAACAAAATGTAGTATATCCATAAATGGAATACTATTCAGCCATGAAACTGAAGTATTGGCTACAATGTGGATGCACTTAAAAAATGTTATGCTAAATAGAATACATCAGAGATAGAGGGTCAGATGTTGTATAATTCTATTAATATGAAACTTGGCAAATAGGTAAATGTTTAGAGGCATACTAGTGTTTGCTTGGGGCTTGGAGGGAGAAATGGGGATGACTACTTAATGGGTATAGGGTTTGCTTTTTCAGTGTTGAAAATGTCTTGGCACTAGACAGAGGTGGTGATTGCACAACTTTGTAAATGTTCTAAATGCCACTGAATTGTATATTTTAAATAGCTAATGATTTTTTTAATTGAAGTAAAATTTGTATACAATAAAAATTAAAATAGAAAGAGAGAAAGATGGCACTTATATTGTTTGCTCTTTAGGATCCTGAACTTCCCATGACAAACATATCATTAGCATTGCTCTTAGGAAAGATACCAATAAGTTTTGGGAGTTTCCCTGCCTTTGTGAGAATCAGGTTTCATTAGTGTGGCTGATGTTACAGTTGAAGGAACTAGAAGACTCCAGTGTTCTAATGCTGAATCTGGAACAGGGCTTTCCCAGGCTAACTTCAAACACCTAGTGGGAAGTGAGAGGCCTGCTAAGGATATGCTTGGAGGATGTTTGTCTCACTCCTACTTTATATCCTCTCTTTCTTCAGCCTCTGCTGTTGGATGCTTCTGCCTTGGCTTAGAAACTGTTTTGGTATTAGTATTCAGCAGAGAAACAGGGTTCACCATGGTACTAATTACATAGTAGTTCTAAAAGTAAAATTAGGTATAGAAGTAGGTGGAGGAAAGAATATTAAATGAGGCTTGACAGCCTGACCTGTGGTGGTGCAGTGGATAAAACGTCAACCTGGAAATGCTGAGGTCACCGGTTTGAAAACCTGGGCTTGCCTGGTCAAGGCACATATGGGAGTTGATGCTTCCAGCTCCTCCACTCTTCTCTCTCTTTGTTTCTCTCTCTCCCTCTCTCTCTCCTCTCTAAAAATGAATAAATATAATAAAATAAAACAACTTAAATGAGGCTTGACAGTGGTGGTTGTTTGGTATGTCAGCTGCTCAGATGACACACCTCTTCTGCTTTATTAGTATCTAATAGGCAGAGATGGTTGGGTGGCAGACCTTTCTTTTGTGTAGCCTTATTGCCCAGGACTACAGCCATTTCCTTCTCCCAGAGGAAATGGGGTGGTGGTTGTTTAGATGGAACTCTCTTAGAAATATTAGTACACATTTTGTTAGTCTTTGCAACTGTTCCATTATATCCTCAGCCCTGTTTTCTGTCCTTGGAATTCTCCAGTTGGAGAAAAGCCATAGTCTTGTGTTCTACCCCTAAATCCCTGAAAGCAAATGTCTCCACACTTAGACTTGACAGAACATGAGTGAACCCCTTAGGTTGTGTGGCCATGTGTGCTAGGTGTATTGTTATCTGCTCTGTGTTCCTCTTAGACACCAACAGCTTCTAAATTTACATGAAAATCATCCTGATAAACCAATGTCATTTGAGCCCATGTTTAACAACAAAACAGGTTTCAGTGTTTTAGTATTGCTTTGTTAATTTCTAAAACAAGAGGGCTATCCTAGAGGAACAAATTAAATATTGTTCTATTTATATGATTTCATATTTAACATCAATGAAGAGGACAGCTTCGTAAAAATCTGCAATGCCTATGGTCTCATACATCATTAGTTCTTTCTGGTTAACTCCCCTGGTCTGTTCATGGACCATTTCAAGCCTCACCTCAAACTTCCAACCCCATTACCAACCTCACTGGCTTCAGGCTGGATGCCCTCTTTGGAATGTAAATGCTAGCAGAGGGGAGAAATGGTGACCCTGGCAGAGCTGCTCCAAACAGGCTGACCGGTTTCGTAGTTCAGATGGAGCCTTATCCTAGACCTCCCTGAGCAATCAGCTGGATTAAACATGTCAATCAGCATTCTGACTAGTACAGGCCATAAAATAATAAAAATAAATGTCAGTAAACATTCTACAAATCCAATGCTGCCAAAATCCTACTTCAAGTTCCCTGGTGACCATGTTTAGCTCTAGGAAATGTGTTTCAGTGGAAGCAATGTAGGAATCATCATCTCAGTTAGAGTAGCTACACTTTGTAATGAAATAGCAATGGAGAGAAGGCAGTGGGCACCCAGACTTCAACTTTTGCTCTATAGACCTCTGCCACAAAGAACTTCCAATTGAGTTTTCTAGTGTTGCTGCTTTTGATTCTGATGACAGCTTTGCTGTGTAGACATTTGAAATAGAAGAGTAAGAGTGGGAGGTGCCTCAAAATCTAGTTTTGTGTCTTTTTAAAAAAGTGATTATGGGCCTAACTTGTGGTGTTGCAGTGGATAAAGTACCAACTTGGAATGCTGAGGTCGCCAGTTTGAAACCCTGAATTTGCCTGGTCAAGGCACATATGGGAGTTGATGCTTCCTGCTTCTCCCCCTTCTCTCTCTTTCTCTCTCTCTCCCCTCTCTCTAAAAATGAATAAATAAAATCCAAAAAGTTTTTTTTAATTAAAAAGTGATTACAGCCTGACCTGTGGTGGCGCAGTGGATAAAGTGTCAACCTGGAAATGCTGAGGTTGCCGGTTGAAAACCCTGGCCTTGCCTGTTCAAGGCACATATGGGAGTTGATGCTTTCTGCTCCTCCTCCCTTCTCTCTCTCTCTCTCTCTCTCTCTCTCTCTCTTCTCTATAATGAATAAATGAAATCTTTATTTAAAAAAAGTGATTACAACAATATTAAGACAGAAGGAGCATTTTCCCTCAGAAGACCAATTAGCAGTCTCCCCAGGATCGCTGCTTGACATGGAATTAGACTCTGGTGCTATCTCCTAGCAGTAGTTTACTAATAGTGAAGATACTGAGAATTGGATGAGTTCTTTGGGAAGATGACATGGTATTTGTGATTCTTATTTCTGTAGCATAGAGTGCATGCCTTCTGTTTTAATGAGTGGTTAAGAGATGAGAAAACATTCTTAGCCCCCACCCCCTTTTCTACAGTACAAATAAATTTATTACTACCAAAAAAAGACTCATTATCTCTTAATATATGTACATGTTCTCAGAATCTTCTGGGATCTAAAATGTTCACCTGCAATCCAGATACCTATTAGGGAAACCCATTTCCCCACTGAATCCCTTTAATCAAACCTTATTTTTTAATACTTTGGAAGAAACATATCTATCTAGCCATTGTACATATGGTTTATTTTCTGCTCTCCAGGTAGCTGATTATGTTTTGCTGGCATTTTTTTTTGAAATTCTTTTTTAAAATTCTTAATTTCTGTTCTCTTGCTTATTTATTTATTTTTGGACTAACAGAAGTATTTGGTATATACAGGAGTCATGGTTAGTGGTAGAACTGAGGGATTAGATGAATCCTATCACTGAGGCTTCTAGTTACCTCCTAAGAAGTAGACTCAGTGAAGTGACTTGTTCTGTGTAATGTGACTAAATCCCAGAGGCTCACGTGGCTCAGTATTGCATTATGTCAATACTGCATCAAGGCAAGAGCAGTCTAACTTCAGAAGACTTGAAGAATAATCTTTGCTTACTTTTTTTCTTTTTAAAGATTTTATTTATTCACTTTAGAGAAGAGAGAGAGAAAGGGAGTAGGGGCAGGAAACATTAACTCCCATATGTGCCTTGACCAGGGAAACCAGGGAAACCACGGCTTTGAACCAGTGATCTCAGAACTCCAGGTCGATGTTCCATCCACTGCACCATCACAGGTCAGGCTCTTTGCTTACTTTTTAAGTCATAATTTTCTTTGGAAAGGTAGTTTAAGTATTTTATGCAGCAGTCAGTCTTCCATCATGGTTTTCAGTTCATGGCAGCTGGTGAAAATTGCTTCCCTCTTTTCTTGGTAATCATTGCTGCATGGTCCCCAGTCGTTTTGTCTGGCTTCTCCTCCACTGTGACCTCACACCCTGTCCTTATTAAGCCCCTAGAAACCTCCCCTGAAAAGTTGAAAGAGTGTGTCTTTACCAGTTCCCCCATACCATGGTGCAGATCTGTCCCCCGAACCCTGTCCCCAGGCTGTCTGCCCAGGTGATTAGAAGTAGCTCTGCCTCCACCCCTCCCCCAAAATGCACATTTACATTTGGGACTGGAAACCACCTGTGGGAAGGGAAGTGGGTAGGGCCCTTGTTTCTCTTGTACCCACTTGTTGACATATCAGTTAAAGATTGTTTTGGGGAAATAGTGGCAAGGCCAAGAAGAACTGTACTAGAATCCTGGACTCGTGGAAGGTGGTGCAGCATATAGAGGTCAAGAGCGAAGGTTCTAGAGTCAGTTGATTGTATTTGTTCTCCATTTATCAGCTGTGTGACCTTTGCAAAGATTCACCTCTTTAAGCACCAGATTTCTCTTTGGAACAGGTCTAATAAGAGGATGTCTCTTGTAGAAGCACCTCAGCTCTCACAGAGCAGAGGGTCCTGTCTTCTAACTTGCTTGCTCCTGAGTCTTCGCAGAGCCTTGTTCTCTGGGAAATGCTTCAAGGGTTCCCTTCCTTGGGAGCTAGGGGCCTGGAGAGCTAGATGTCACCTAGTTTGATGGGCTGCAAAGAGACCAATCACCCAAGGAGTTTTCATTATTTTCTGTTTCACTGTTCAGGACAGATGGGAGTGGGTTTATTATTCCTGATCCCTAGAAATAACAGGTGAGCTGTAGTGTAAGTGGTCTGCCATTTGCCTTATTGGTAATTTTATAAAATCTCCATGTTTATTTTATTTCTCCTTAGTGCTTATGTAGATTATTAAAAATTATATCACTGGTATCCTTGAAGAAGCGAAGAAGTAATGCATAAAGCATTGTTTTGCAGCCAGTTCAGGAGGGTGACAATCTCAAGAAATAGAGAACACAGTGGTGGCAGTGGAGAGAAAAGGCAGCATGCTGAGTTATTGGAACCTGCTTCAGAAAAAGAGGACTTTGAGAAGCCAGAGTGAGCATGAGAGGGAGAAGAACCCCAGATGGCAAGTGTGGCCAAGCTGTAGAACTTTCAGGGTGTAGAGCAATATAAATGCAGGGCCTTCTTTTTAAAAAAAATTCATGATGGTGACAACAGTACATGAATCTGAGCTTGGGGCCCTTGTAGCACAGGGGGTCCTGTGAGACTGCAGCAGTTGTGCAGCTATAGCGCTGGTCTGAATGTGGCTAATGTGACTCTCCCTGTGTTCTCATGGTGGTGCTTAAAAACTCCATTTATGGTAGCAGGTTCTGTCTCTAAACTCCATGAGGATGGCACAAGCAGGGATGTGCTGGTAAAAAAGCTACTGGTGTGGAGGGAGGAAGGAAGTCGTATGTTGGTTATGTGACCTTGCCACCATCCCGCTCCTTGAGCTCTGGCAGTAGTGAGGTGAGAGTAGAAGTGGTGGTCCTCTGATGTAGAGTAAGCCTTGTTTGATCTCCCAGGACTTGAGTTTACCTTCAATTTCAGCAAATGCTTCTTTTTTTAAGCAAGAGAGATACAGAGGTACAGGCAGGGACAGACAGACAGTAAGGGAGAGAGATGAGAAGCATCAACTCATGGTTGCAGCACCTTAGTTGTTCATTGATTGCTTTCTCATATGTGCCTTGACCAGGGGGCTACAGCAGACCAAGTGACCCCTTGCTCAAGCTAACGACCTTATGCTCAAGCCTGTAAACTTTTGGGTTCAAGCCAGTGAACATGGTATAATGTCTATGATCGTGTGCTCTACCCGGCGAACTTAGGGTTTTGAACCTGAGTCCTCAGCATCCCAGGTGGATATTCTATTCACTGCATCACCCCCAGGTCAGGCTTAGCTAATGTTTTAATGAGAAGTTCTGTAAAAGGATACTGACTTCTAAGGCTGAAGTGAAGATATAAAATCCAGAGAGAACAAAAATGCATCTTTGTTTTTTTGAAAGCAGAAAGGTAAAATTCAGGTGGGTGAAAGGAAGACAGGGTTGATAATCAGGATTTGATTCTCAATGGAACATTTGTAAATATTGTAAGAGTAGATGTCTTCCAGGGAGACAAGCTGTTGTTGAAGGATGGGGTGTTAGTGCTGTCTGGTTAACAAGATTTAATCTGAGAAAGTTTATTTTCCTCATGACCACTGAAGAAAATGCTGTTGTTCTGGCTTTATTAACCCAGTAGGGTGCTGTCTGAAAGATAATTTACTTTTTTTTTCTAGAAGTTGTTTCATCTATGTTAGAAAAAAAAAGAATATTAGATATTTATATTCTTATAATCCCAATGTAGCTGGGTTTAACAAAGTGAATATCTAATGCAAGGATTCTTCAAGTTACTGGGAAAGAAGGTTTTCTGGGTTAAGTTATATCAACACGTGAGTTTCCATTAAGTATGATTTTGTTTTTTATATTGTCTTGGACTTTAGCCTGTGAAGCACTTAAATCTGCTGAGCACAGTGATGAACAAAAAGTATCTTGAATGCTGGCTGTTAAGGGATCATACAACTTAGTTTTCTTCTGAGTCTACATTTGTTGGAATATGCAATTCACCTTGTCCTCTAACATTTCCTAAAATAAATCTAAAGAATGCAATTAATGTTATTTGAGTGTTACACTGGTGACCCATCTGCCTACTTGACGATGGTGATGGGAAATCAGATTTTTAAATATTGGTTAATGGAAACTTTTTCATACTAAGAAAACACACACTCAGAATGTCTCTTGGGTGGCAACGTAGCAGAGTGCCCGAGGAGGCTGTGAGGCTCAGCATTCCACCCAGGATGGCTCCAGCCTGCTGGTCTCCTCACTGCCTCTGTTCCTGGGTCGCCTGGAACAGGGACTGGTCCATTTCTCTGCAGGGACTGAGTGGCCCAGAGCCTCCTCTGCAGACCAGGCTGCTGCTGTCAGCTGGAATGATGAGGTGCAGAGCCTTCCACTGCAGATTCCAACCATCCTTTCTAAATGACTTCAGTGACTCTTCTCAAAATAAAGCAGAGGGACCTGAACAAAGGTCGACATTCATGAAAAGTATGGGCAGCAGCTAAGTATAGAAACATGGTTGTTTATCTTTATTAGTTATAGCCTGCACATCAGCAGAGGGAGGGAGAGCCTTGCTACACTGGGGGTGGGGGTATAATTCTCCACATGCTCTCTAAGTCACTGAATCCTGAATGCTAGTCCAAGGGCAATGCCACACATCTCCAGCAGAGCCACGTGGGAAGCTTTAAAAAATTCAGATTCCTAGGTGCAGCTCTGGTGATGCTAATGCATTAGGTCAGAGGTGAAACCAGGAAGCCATCTACATTTTTATTTTAATTTTTTAAATGTTTATTTTAGTGAGAGAAGAAGGGTGAGAGAGACAGGAATATTGATCTGTTCCTGTATGTGCCCTGACCAGGGATTGAACCAGCAACCTCTGAGCTTCAAGACAACCCTCCAACTGACTGATCTCTCCTGCCAGGGCACCATCTGCATTTTTAAAGGGTTCCTGTGCTAAGTCTGACACACAAACCAAGTTTAGGAACTGCTAGAAAGACTTTTGAGGCATATGTCATGTTAAAATATAATTGACTTTTTAAAGTGAAAGTACATTTTTATTATGAAATGTTACATTCTCATGTAAAAACTTCAAAAAAATTGGGAAAACCATAAATATGAAACTAAATATCATTGAAAGTTTTTTTTATACTCAGAGGTAAATACTGTAAAGATTTTGGAAAAATTGTTTTTCAAAGAACTTGACATGAAATTATATGTGTGTATAATTTAAAATCCATGTTTGATTTTTTTAGATAATCTTTTAAAAAGAAATATTTCAGATTATGAACAAAATGATAGAACTGAGTTTCTTCTCTGATGTAAAAGGATGCTTGCAGGTGGATAGGAGTGACCGTAATGAACTGAGTTAGAACAAAATTGGCTGAGGACAAGCCCAGTCATGGGCACTGCCAGGAGGCCTTCTGGTGATTGTGGGTGATACTGAAGTGCAAAGAAAGAACATAGAGGAAGCATCAGAAATACAGAGAGATTAAATGTGTAGAGCAATACTGCCTTCTGTCTGATGGTCTGAGCAAGTCCTTCCCAGGGTCACTGTGAGCCTGGAGCTCAGGAAGCATGTTCTAATGAGAAACAGAAATGAGCACTTTCCATATTGAAGGAGGAGGCTCCATTTTCCTGGACCACGGGAAGGTGCTGGGAGACCACGAGGGAATCTGCCTATCAGTATCGATGGACCAGCTTCATTAGGCCTCACCAAGAGGTGGCGATAAACTGAATGTGTCTGTTGTCCAGGAAAACGGATTTTGTAGAGGATACCAGAATTGCAGATGCAGAATATGTGCATCAGAGGCAAAATGCACTCATTTTAAATAAACAGGGATTTTTGGTGTTTGGCCCATTTCCTTGCTGGCTTTGGCATTTTTCCTTTTACAGTAATGAAGTTAGAACTTAACAAGGTAGAACTACGGTAGTTGAAATCTTGAATTTTGTGGCAGATATGTGTTCTTTGCTTTATTAAACATCTATAAGATATGTTATGGAAAGGGTAAGGTGATTGGAATTAATCTCAGCCCCATATAAAGGAGGTTGTAGATCAAAGAAGGTAGAACCCATGGATTGATTTGACTGCTGCACTATCTTTAGGTTACCCCTGCTTCACTCATTAAGAGTGCTGAGCATCCTGAAATAGGGAAGCAGGTTAACAACTGAGCTCCATGGGCAGAAATGCAGCTCTAAACGTTGCTCTTACCATTAAAATTTTTGTTGTCCTCACAACTATCTTTGTTCGGGTTTCAGTAGTTGGTTATTGAGCTGAGCAATTTACATATATTGTCCAAGTCCTCCTAAGAATTCAATGAGGATGGTCTTATTATATTATAAATTAGAAACTCAGGATTAGTGAGGTTAATTTAACTTGGAATTTTTTTTCTACAATAATGATTTAGAAGATTATATATGAATATAAATTGGAGTCAGGTTTTTTTTTATTTTTTATTTTTACTAGAACTGTCACTTTAATAGAAATGTTATTTAATGTAGTATTATTGCCATAAACAAGCTCCTGTTCTGTGTAAGGACAAAAAAATACCAAACCTAAATATACACTACACTTATCTGCAACTTGCTAGTAGCACATTCAGAGAGTATTGGAGTGTATCATTTACTAGTAGCACATTTAGAGGATAAAATTGTGTCCCATTTACCACATTTTGAAAGTTATCTCAAGTATTTTATCAATTTCCAGTTTTTGTTACCTATACTTTTGTATCGTATTCAAAATATTGATGAATGTCAGAAATATTTTTCTCTGATTTCTTCTAAATGTATTATAGTTTTAGTTCTAATATTCTCATTTATCTATTTTGAGTTAATTTTTGTATATGATATAAGGTAAAGGTCTAAATTATTTTATCTTTTTACATGTGGATATTCAGTTTTCTCAGCATTATATTTAAAGAACAACAAGTTGATTCACTAATAAGGGTATTTTCCCCCTTAATAAATAAGTTGCCAATATATATGTCTATGTTTAGATTCTCTACTTGATTCCATCTATATATATCTGTTCTCATGCTAGTACCACTCTTTTTTAATTATTACAGCTTTGTGGTAAGTTCTGAAAACAAGTGTGAGTCTTCCAACTTTGTTTTTTTAATTTCAAGATTGTCTTGGCTATTCAGGAGTCCCTTGAAATTTCATATGAATTTAAGGATAGATGTTTCTATTTACACAAATATGTTGCAATTTTAATAGAAAGTACATTGACTCTGTAGATCACTTAAAATAGTATTGCCATTTTAATAATATTTGTTTTCTAATCCATGAATGTGAGATGTCTTTCTGTTTATATACTGTATGTTTTGTTTAATATATGCAGGAATGCATATGTTAGTGATTTTTAAAAAACTTTTTGCTCTCAGACTTCCTTAAAATTAAAAAAAATTATTGTGCTGACATGGTTTCAAGTATCCCACTCAGTATAACAACATTCTCAATTCTCTACATCATCCAACCCACACCCCCATGCAGAGTCTTTTTTCTTTCTTATTTCTCCCTTTTTGCCTTCTCCCCCTACCTCTATCTCCCCATTTCCCTCTGGGACTTGCTACCTTGTTATCTGTATCTATATCTTATGTATATTTATATATTGGAGCCAAGTTTTAATTTCTATCCCAAACTGATAACACTTCTGATGACTTGACGGACTCTTAAAATCCAGAATCAAAGCATATGCTTGGCCAACTAGGATAAAGCCACACTCAAGCTTAGCTGGAAAATGGAGTGTGTGCTAGTTGTTTCTTCCATTAGCATCTCTTCCCCTTGTTATGAAAGAGATACTCTGATAGTCTATTGTGGAAACTGTCTTTCTACCCACTCCCAGTCCACATGTCTCAAAAGAAGTGGGCCCCATACTTGATTTAATAAATGGAGCAAGGGGCCTAGGCATAGACCAATGAAAACATCCTATTCTCCTTGCCAAAGTGGTTGAATTAGAGATGGACATCTGATCCAGGTCAGGCCAATTAGAGTTAATGAGACTCAGTTCTGGGACACTGGCTTGTGCATTTATTTAAACACTCTTTTCAGCTAAACTTGAAAGGTTGTAGGCTGGAAATTCTGCAATCTCTTGCAATCCCAAGGTAAAAGCCTATTTGAAGATATAACCAAGGCTGAAAAAGAAGAAAAATGAAAGAAAATTGGTCCTGTGACATCACTTGACCATGCTCAAACTGTACCTGAAATAAGTACACTAACTTGGCAGTTGTCTAGGATTGGCGATTCTTCACTTGGAAGAGCAGGTCTAATACAGATTGTTGAGGTAATGCACTGAGGACCTGTCCCAACTATCCCTCTGCTGTTTTCCCAAGCTCTGTCCCTTCTCTGAGTAGCTTCTCTTTATTCTTTTGTCTCCTTTCAGCTTCTCAGGCAAAGACCTAAAAAGACTTTGTCCATTGTTCTTACTGTGCATCTGTTCTTTTCTCTTTCTCATTTTTCTTTTCAGTAGACAGGTTTCATAGGAGGCCTTAACTGTCCTTAAAAATGTGTCCTACCTACACTTGTGCAGTTTTCTGTTCAACTTTGGTGGGTAAAATTTCTCCTAAGCAAACAAACCTAAGCAATGTGACTTAGGGAAGGGGTTCCTTTTATTATCAGTGTGATACTGTGATTTATAAGAAATACAATTTTGGTTATTCAGGTCACCAAAATATATTTGTTATAAATATTTGATTTTCACACACACTTTTGTCTCATAGCTTCCAGAACACTTAATGTTCCAAGCCTTAAAAATGGTGTCTCTTGGTATGTTATGGAGAAGAATTCTCAAAAGTCCCTAACAACAGGGGCTGGTTACCAACAGAACCAATCATATGATTGAAAAAGAGGGAACTCCTCAGTCAGGATGTCAGGTTCCTTTGAATTGTGGAAACAGAACCTGTTAAGTCCAAATAGAGGCTTCAGAAGGGAAAATAAGAGTTGATAGAATTAAGGTAATAGTTGGTATCTGGTTGGTGTGTTAGAAACAGGCATTATGTGAAGTAATTACATTTGTCCTACCTGGTTGTATTAAGGGGATAGAAGTTGTGCCTGATTGGGGAACAATTTCTATGTAGTTTTGTAAACAGAAGGCAAGAAAATCTGCTTTTCAAGTGACATTAATATGCTGTGCTACATGAGAACCAGTAAAATTGAGCTCGCACAGTGTAATATAGAAGCTGAGCGCTGGTGGGGACAGATACTCTGTGCCTTAGCCTTTGCTGGAGCATAGACTGGGGACTATGGCAAGAGTCTGTGAGTGCCTGTCAGTGATAAATACAGAAATTGTAGATGAGAAAATTGAAACATCTCATTGGGATGGAGTGTCCAAAAGAGTTCAGTAAGAAAATGGAAATGGTTTATGTGGTATCTCGATGTTTGGGAAATGCAGTGTGGACATAAAAAAGAGGCAAGGAGCCACAGTCCTGGGACTGACTCTGGAGCTGGGGGTGGAGATACTGGATTCTACTGTCACTGGGCAGTGCCCTATCAACCACTCTCGACTGACCAACAAAGATGTTTGGTATGTGAATGGCAGGTGCAAAGTGAATTGAGAATGTTGTTTAATAGAGAATATTTCTCTATTAAAACTGATGGATAGAAATAGTGATTGATGAAGGTAAAACTGATTAGCTCATTTGAGTTGAAATGAATGCTGCAGTGATTGTAGCAGTGATGGAAGAACTGACAGTTGTAAAAGAGCCTCAGATTGGGTTTTTACAAGCCTGTGGGCAGTGGCTAGTGGCCTGATTTTATGGTCCATATGGCTATGATACTTTGGAAGCCTGCCCTGCTAAATGGATGCCCATAGGGTATCCAGCCCTATTGAAGTTTGAGAGCTGCATTGAAAAAGGATGGATTGATGCCATCAGAACTTCTGTCCAGGTTTGGAAGGTGGTTGTAACTGACCAGCAGTTTTCTTACTGTGCTCCCTTGAGTCTATCCTGTTCAGTGGAACAAGTGGTGGTGAGGACACTGCAGAAATGCAGCAATGATCTGACTGAAGAGAGTCCTGTACTCTCCCTAGAGGCACATTTCAATAAGTGTTCTGTTTGCCAGCAGAAGAGACAAAGACAGCAGATAAGTGTGTGGCAAACTTTCTGGTGGGAAGACTCTGAACATAGCTGGCAGGTAAGGCTGATGCTTGTAGCTATAGGTGGTCACAATTGGGAATTTTCAGCTATGGACCCTCTCAAAACCTGGTGAGGGCTTAGCTAACATGATGGTATATAGAAAGGCTCAGAAAATTGTAAAAGAATGCGAAGATACTGCACCAAAGTAGAAGGCTGAGTTTAATTTATTTACAACAAGGAACACTTGCTATAGCCTATAATGTTTGACAATGAGCAGAGAACATGCTGTCAGTAGATAAGTGGCAGGGGAGGTCAGATTCTCTGTGCCTCAGTATTATGTGGGGCATAGATGGGGACTATGTCAAGAGTCTATGAGTGCCCCTCAGTAATGACTACTGGGACTTGAAAGAGAGAACTGAAACATCCAACACAGGATGAGAGTGCCCAGAAATTTTTATTAAGAAAACAGAAATGGCATAAATGGGAGAGTGGTCCTGGGAAATGTAGGAGGACATACAGCAGAGGCAGAGACTTTTCTCTAGGATGGACTGTCAAGAGTGGGAGGAGAGACTGGATTATATTGTCATTTGACAGTGAGCTTTAACCACTCTCCACAGAGTTTGGTTTATGGATGATAGCCCTAAAGTGAATGGAGAATATTCAGTTTCAGAAGCTGCATTAACATGACAACTGTACCTCATGTATGTCTGATGGTGAGCACAGAAACCTTCTGCAAGTCCCTGTGTGATACAGAGTGGGAGTCGCCAATGAAAACATTGGTTGTCTAAAATAGGGAAGACAAAGGCTAGAGGACTGGCTACATGCTTTCAGGAGTGTGTGCTCACACTCAACAGGCACATGGGTGGGTAAAGGAGTGATTCTTGATGTAGTTTGTTTCTCTGGTGCATCTGGGGAAGATGGCTGGTGGGGATGATAGTGGTATACTTTTTTCATCATGTCACCTCAATTTTTCACTTGAGTTTACTTGATGCATTGGTCACAGTAAATTTGCTCTTCAGGTGATAGTCCTTGGTCATTCTAAATGTAAACAGTCAGATTGCCTGAGCACACATAATGCCATATAGAAGCTGAGTGCTGGTGTGGACAGATCCTCAGTGACAAAGTTTTTTGTGAGGAACATACTTGGGACTATGACAAGAGCCACTGAGTGCCTCTTAGTGCCGACTTCATCTTCGTATGAGAGAACTGAAATGTCTAATAAGGATTAGAATGCCCAGAAGATTTTCACTATAAAATGGAAATGGCTAATGTGGGACCATGGTGCCTAGGAATGTGAAAGAAGACATATAGGAGTGGCAGGGAGCCTCTTCTGCCAGGAATGGCTTGGAAACTACATTAGTAATTTGTTACATGGTGTGCTTCATGGTGCATGGAAAGCTGCCCTACTAAAGAGATGTGACAGGCATTCTGATTCCGTTGAAGTGGTAAGACCTGTTGATGCCATGAGAACCTTACTGCCGGTTTGAAAGGATGTTTCAGCAGACAAGCTGGTAATCCAGTGTGCTCCATGAAGTGTCCACCTGAGTTGGTGAGACAAGTGGCTGTGGGAACACTGCCTCAGTGCACTGATGAGCTGACTGAAGAGAGTCCTGTAGTATCACCAGAGGCACAAATTTTCAATAAAAAGGTTTTTTTTTTGTTCACCAGTAGAAGAGCAGAGACTGCAGATGGGCATGTGGCAGATTACCTGCTGAGAAGACCTTGAATCTTGCATATGGTGAAGATGGCTGGTGGGGATGATACTGGTATAGTTTCTCCATCATCATGTCACCTCAACTTTTCACTTTAGTTGGCTGATGCATTTATCACAGTAGCGGGAATGTGACCACGTGGAGTATAAATGGGTCCAACTGAAGTAAGAAACTAACAGGTTTTAACTTCTATGACTCTATTCCTAAGGGCCTGATTAGATGGGAGGTTCTTTTATCCTGTTTGAGAGAATGGAACTAACAGTGAGTTAGTCATATTGCTGGTTGGGAAAGGTAGCTCTTGAATCCGGCACATGTGTGATCTCACCCTATGTGAGCAGAAGTGAACCAAGGGGGAGTCACTTGCTGCTCTAGTATTGCTGCCAGCATCTAGCTCAGCAGGTGGTGAACCTGATGTTTCTTCCAAAGGGTAAATGAATTGTATATAAATAGTTCCAGTGTTCCCTTTTTTAAAAATATGGAGAAAGGAATGAACACATGGGTTAATCAATGAGAGAAATGCAATGTTTCATTACTATTTCAAAGAAATTCAGAGCAAAGAATAAAATTGTCTCTTAGCCTGAATAAACCAGGTCCCTGACAGGCAGAAGCCAGGTAGGCTTGAAGGGCTGGCTTACATGCTTTCAGGAGGGTGTACTCACACTCAACAGGAACTGATGACATCATTATTTTTCTCACCTGAGAAGGTGAAAAGGAAGCCTGCACACCTGAGTGGCCTTGTCCTGGGAGGAGGACTGGGATAGTTACTATCTGGGATCTTAATCGTGTGTCAATGCCTCTTCATTTTTATGACAGATATTCCCTAAGGGGTCTGTGTTGGAAGCCATGGGGTGGATTGTGAGTATAAAAAATAGTATTTGGTCTTAGGAGTTTCCCAGTTGTTGAATGTGAAAAATGCTTTCTTGTGACCTTGAAGTGACCTGAAGGACATCCAAAAGGTTTATGACTGCTTGTCAATGGATCTATTTAAGGAATTAAAAGGTTGGCACAGAGGACACTTGATGCATGTCATAGGATTCCCATGAATGGTGAAACCTAAGCCATTAAAATCTTAGGTTATAGATTTTAACAGAGGTTATAGTCAGGGAAAATAAGAGTTGATGGAATTCATGTAAAAGGATATAGAAAAATTGTTATATTTGAAACAATCATTATGTGAAATGGTTGCATGTGTTTTACCTGATTGATTTAAGTGTGTAGAAACTGATTCTAAATGGGGCACATGTCTGGACATTATGTACTAAAACAAGAACACATGTTAATCCACCCATCAAGTGATAGCATTTGGTCATACTAAAAGAGAACCAGTCAGATTACCTGAGTGCACACAGTGCCATATAGAGGCTGAGTGTTGGTGTGGAAACATTCTCCATGCCTTAGTTAATACATTGTGAGGAATAGACTTGGGACTATGAGAAGAGCCTCTAAGTGCTTCTTAGAGCAGATGACTGTGTCTTTGTATGATGGAATTGAATGTCTAATAGGGATAGGAGTACCCAGAAGATGTTCATGATAAAACAGCAATAATTTATGTGGGACCAGGGTGCCTGTGGACTGGAAGAAAGTCATATAGGAGTGCAGTTAGCCTCTTCTGCCAGAAGTGACACAGACACTGTGTAAGGAGTTACTGCATTCTACTGTCATTGGACAGTGCCTGGTGAACCACTCTGAGTTGGACAACAAAGAATTGCTTCACTAGTAGATGGCAGCTCTCAAGTGAATGGATAACATCATGTTTAAGCAGCTGGTGTGGGAAGACCAGTATAAAGAAAGACTTGAGTTGAACAAAAAAAATCTACTCATTAGTCAACTTATTCACTGGTCACAGTAGTTATATCCTTCAAGTGATAGTCACTATTCATACTAAAAAAGAACCAGTCAAATGACCTGAGCACACACAGTACCATATAGAAGCTGAGTGCTGTTGTGGACAGATTCTCCATGCCTTAATCCTTTGTGAGGAAGAGACATGGGACTATGACAAGAGTCTCTGAGTGCACCTCAATGCCGATGACTTTGTCTTTGCTTGATAAAACTGAAATTTGTAATTGATATACCAATGCCCAGAAGATTTTTAATATAAAATGGAAATTGTTTATAGGGGATGACGGTGCTTGAGAATGGCAAAGGAGTCATATAGGGGTGGCAGTGAACCTCTTCTTACAAGAGTGACTTGGAAACTGCATAAAGAGTTTCTGGATTCTACTGTAATTGGACGATGCCTTTAAACCACTCTCTGCTGACCGACAAAGGGCTGTTTCATTTTGTGGATGGCAACTCCCAAGTGAATGGACAACATTGTGTTTGGGCAGCTGGTGTAGAAAGACCAATAGATAGAAAGGCTTGGATTGAATAAATTAATAAATGCTCATGTCATTGGAGCTGAATTTTAAACTGTTATTGTAACAGTGATGGAACAATTGAACAGTGAAAGAAGCCTCTCTGCTTGGCATATATGGACTGAAGGATAGTGGACAGTGCCCTGAAATGTGTTCCTTACTCTACATGGTACATGGAAAGCTGTTCTACTAATGGGATGTACACTTGGGGTCTGGCCCTACTGAAGAGGTAGGACTTGTTGATGCCCATGAAAATCTTATCCAGGTTTGAAAGGATGTTAAGGTTGACAAGCTGGTACCCCAATGTGCTCTATGAAGTGCCCATCTGAGTTTGTGAGACAAGTGACTTTGGGAACACAGCTGCAGTGCACTGATTGGATTACTGAAGAGAGTCCTCTAGCATCATCAGATACTCAAATTTCAATATGAAATCTTTCGTATACCAGAAAAAGTTTAAAGACAGAAGATGGGTGTGTGACAGATGCCCTGGTAAGAAGACCATAAACATACCTGGCAGTTGTGGCTAATGCTCATAGCCCTAGACAGCCAAAAAATCACAGTTGACAGCTTTGAACCCTGTTGAGACTTGGCTTGGGCTTGAATAACCCTGTGGTAAATGGCAATTCTCAAAGACTTATCCAACTTAAATAGAAGATATGCACAATTGTGAATGGGTGAGCATCATTTATTCAGACCAGAGTTCACATGGGACCACCTATATATCTGATGAGGCACTTACACATCCACTGTCAGTCACAGTATGAAAGAAAATTAGAGTGGAAAATGAAAACTTTGGTTGTCTAAAATGAGGTAGAAAATAGTTTCAAGGACTGGCTTACATGCTTTCAGAAGTGTGTGCACACACTCAACAGGAACAAGGTGGGGAAAAGGATTGAACCCTCATGTAGTTCTGTTTCTCTGATGCATCTGGGGAACATGGCTGGTGGGGGTGATAGTGGTATGCTTTTCTTATCATATCTCCTCAATTTTTAACTTGAGTCTACTGATGCATTGGTCACAGTACATTCGTCCTTCAAGTGATAGTCACTTTTCATACTAAAAAGGAAGCAGTCGAATGGCCTAAGCACACACAGTACCATATAGAAGCTGAGTGCTGTTGTGGACAGATTCTCTATGCCTTAGTTCTTTGTAAGGAAGAGTCTTGGGAATATGACAAGAACCTCTGAGTGCACCTCAATGCCGATGACTTCGTCTTTGTATGATGGAACTGAAATTTGTAATTTGGATACAAATGCCTAGAAGATTTTCAATGTAAAATGGAAATTGTTTATGGGGGACCACAAGGCCTGTGAACTGCAAAGACATCATATAGGGGTGGCAGGGAACCTCTTCTGCCATGAGTGACTTTGAAACTGCTTAAAATTTGCTGGATTCTACTGTAATTGGACAATGCCCTGTAAACCACTCTCTGATGAACAACAAAGGGCTGTTTCATTTTGTGGCTGTCAGCTTCCAAGTGAATAGACAACATCATGTTTGGGCAGCTGGTGTAGAAAGGTGAATAGATAAGAAAGGCTCGAATTGAATAAATTAATATATGCTCAGCTCATTGGAGCTGAATTTTAGACTGTTATTGTAACAGTGATGGAACAATTGAACAGTTAAAAAAGCCCCTGTGTTTGGCATATATGGACTGAAGGACAGTGCCTGAAATGTGTTCCTTACTCTTCGTGGTACATGGAAAGCTGTCCTACTAAAGGAATGTACCCTTGGTGTCTGGCCTTACTAAAGATGTAGGACTTGTTGATGCCCATGAGAACCTCATCCAGGTTTGAAAGGATGTTAAGGTTGACAAGCTGGTACCCCAGTGTGCTCTATGGAGTGCTCACCTTAGTCTGTGAAAGAAGTGACTCTCGGAACACAGGTGCAGTGGACTGATTGGATGACTGAAGAGAACCCTCTAGCATGATCAGATACTCATATTTCAATATGAAGTCTTCTATATACCAGAAAAAGATTGGAGACAGAAGATGGGTGGGTGACAGATGCCCTGGTGAGAAGATCCAAACATAGCTGGCAGGTGGGATTGATGCTCATAGCCCAGGGCAGTGAAAAAATTGGTCTTGGATTTTTTGACAGCATTGGACCCTGTTGAGAGTTGGTCTTGGCTCAGCTAACCCTGTGGTAAATGGCAATCCTCAAAGACTTATCTAAGACATAAATAGATGTATGCACCACTGTGAATGGTTGAGCATGATTTATTTATTCAGACCAGAGTTCACATGGGACAACCTATATGTCTGATGAGGCACTTACATACCCGCTGTCAGTCACAGTGTGAAAGAAAATTAGAGCAGGAAATGAAAGCATTGGATGTCTAAAATTTGGGAGAGAATAGCTTCAAGGGTGGGCTTACATGCTTTCAGAAGTGTGTGCACACTCAACAGGAGCATGGTGGGGAAAAGGACTGATTCCTCATGTAGTTCTGTTTCTCTGATGCATCTGGGGAACATGGCTGGTGGGGGTGATAGTGGTATGCTTTTCCTAACATATCAACTCAATTTTTTTTATATAATTTTATTTTTTTAATGGGGTGACATCAATAAATCAGGATACATATATTCAAAGATAACAAGTCCAGGTTATCTTGTCGTTCAATTATGTTGCATACCCACCACCCAAAGTCAGATTGTCCTCTGTCACCTTCTATCTTGTTTTCTTTGTGCCCCTCCCCACCCCCTATCCCTCTCCCATTCCCCCCTCCCCCCCGTAACCACCACACTCTTGTCAATGTCTCTTAGTTTCACTATTATGTCCCACCTACGTATGGAATAATACAGTTCCTGGTTTTTTCTGATTTACTTATTTCGCTTCGTATCATGTTATCAAGATCCCACCATTTTGCTGTAAATGTTCCGATGTCATCATTTCTTATGGCTGAGTAGTATTCCATAGTGTATATGTGCCACATCTTCTTTATCCAGTCATCTATTGATGGGCTTTTTGGTTGTTTCCATGTCCTGGCCACTGTGAACAATGCTGCAATAAACATGGGGCTGCATGTGTCTTTACGTATCAATGTTTCTGAGTTTTGGGGATATATACCCAGTAGAGGGATTGCAGGGTCATAAGGTAGTTCTATTTTCAGTTTTTTGAGGAACCACCATACTTTCTTCCATAATGGTTGTACTACTTTACATTCCCACCAACAGTGGATGAGGGTTCCTTTTTCTCCACAGCCTCTCCAAAATTTGCTATTACCTGACTTGCTAATAACAGCTAATCGAACAGGTGTGAGGTGGTATCTCATTGCCGTTTTGATTTGCATTTCTCTAATAGCTAAAGAAGATGAGCATCTTTTCATATATCTGTTGGCCATTTGTATTTCTTCCTGGGAGAAGTGTCTATTCATATCCTCTTCCCATTTTTTTATTGGATTGTTTGTTTGTTTGTTGTTGAGTTTTATGAGTTCTTTGTATATTTTGGATATTAGGCCCTTATCTGAGCTGTTGTTTGAAAATATCATTTCCCATTTAGTTGGCTTTCTGTTTATTTTGTTATCAGTTTCTCTTGCTGAGCAAAAACTTCTTAGTCTGATGTAGTCCCATTCATTGATTTTTGCCTTCACTTCTCTTGCCATTGGAGTCAAATTCATAAAATGCTCTTTAAAACCCAGGTCCATGAGTTGAGTACCTATGTCTTCTTCTATGTACTTAATTGTTTCAGGTCTTATGTTTAGATCTTTGATCCATTTTGAGTTAATTTTTGTACAGGGGAGAGAGACTGTAGTCCAGTTTCATTCTTTTGCATGTGGCTTTCCAGTTTTCCCAGCACCATTTATTGAAGAGGCTTTCTTTTCTCCATTGTGTGTTGTTGGCCCCTTTATCAAAAATTATTTGACTATATATATGTGGTTTTATTTCTGGACTTTCTATTCTGTTCCATTGGTCTGAGTGTCTATTTTTCTGCCAATACCATGCTGTTTTGATTGTCGTGGCCCGTATAATAGAGTTTGAAGTCAGGTATTGTTATGCCCCCAGCTTCATTCTTTTTCTTTAGGATTGCTTTGGCTATTCGGGGTTTTTTATAGTTCCATATAAATCTGATGATTTTTTGCTCTATTTCTTTAAAAAATGTCATTGGAAGTTTGATGGGAATTGCATTAAATTTGTATATTGCTTTGGGTAATATAGCCATCTTGATTATATTTATTCTTCCTAGCCAAGAACAAGGTATATTCTTCCATCTCATTATATCTTTTTCGATTTCCCTTAACAATGGTTTATAGTTTTCATTATATAAGTCCTTTACATTCTTTGTTATGTTTATTCCTAAGTATTTTATTTTTTTTGTTGCAATCGTGAAGGGGATTATTCTTTTGAGTTCCTTCTCAGTTGTTTCATTGTTGGCATATAGAAAGGCTATTGACTTCTGTATGTTAATTTTGTATCCTGCGACCTTACTGTATTGGCTTATTGTTTCTAGTAGTCTTTTTGTGGATTCTTTGGGGTTTTCGATGTATAGGATCATATCATCTGCAAAAAGTGATACCTTTACTTCTTCTTTTCCGATATGGATGCCTTTTATTTCTTTGTCTTGTCTGATTGCTCTGGCTAGAACCTCTAGTACCACATTAAATAAGAGTGGAGAGAGTGGACAACCCTGTCTTGTTCCTGATTTAAGGGGGAAAGCCTTCAGTTTAGTGCCATTTAATATGATGTTAGCTGATGGTTTATCATATATGGCCTTTATCATGTTGAGATATTTTCCTTCTATACCCATTTTGTTGAGAGTCTTAAACATAAAATTGTGTTGTATTTTATCGAAAGCCTTTTCTGCGTCTATTGATAAGATCATGTGGTTTTTGTTCTTTGTTTTGTTGATATGGTGTATTACGTTAACCGTTTTACGTATGTTGAACCATCCTTGAGATTCTGGGATGAATCCCACTTGATCATGATGTATTATTTTTTTAATATGTTGTTGTATTCGATTTGCTAGTATTTTGTTTAGTATTTTAGCATCTGTATTCATTAGAGATATTGGTCTGTAGTTTTCTTTTTTTGTGCCATCCTTGCCTGGTTTTGGTATGAGGGTTATGTTGGCCTCATAAAATGTGTTTGGAAGTATTGCTTCTTCTTCAATTTTTTGGAAGACTTTGAGTAGAATAGGAACCAAGTCTTCTTTGAATGTTTGATAAAATTCGCTGGTATAGCCGTCAGGGCCTGGACTTTTATTTTTGGGGAGGTTTTTAATGGTTTTTTCTATTTCTTCTCTACTGATAGGTCTGTTTAGGCTTTCTGCTTCTTCTTGACTCAGTCTAGGAAGGTTGTATTTTTCTAGGAATTTATCCATTTCTTCTAGGTTGTTGAATTTAGTGGCATAAAGTTTTTCATAGTATTCTACAATAATTTTTGTATATCTACAGGTGTCCGTGGTGATTTCTCCTCTTTCATTTTGGATTTTGTTTATATGAGTTCTTTCTCTTTTTTCCTTGGTAAGTCTTGCCAAGGGTTTGTCAATTTTGTTGATCTTTTCAAAGAACCAGCTCCTTGTTCTATTAATTTTTTCTATAGTTTTTCTGTTCTCTAATTCATTTATTTCTGCTCTGATTTTTATTATTCCTTTCTTCGGCTGGTTTTGGGTTGTCTTTGTTCTTCTTTTTCTAGTTCCTTAAGGTGGGAAGTTAAGTGGTTCACTTGGGCTCTCTCTTGTTTGTTCATATATGCCTGAAGCGATATGAACTTCCCTCTTATCACTGCTTTTGCTGCATCCCATAGATTCTGATATGTCGTATTGTCATTTTCATTAGTCTGTATATATCTTTTGATCTCTGCACTTATTTCTTCTTTGACCCATTCATTTTTTAAAAGTATGTTGTTTAGTTTCCACATTTTTGTGGGATTTTTTTCCTCTTTTTTGCAGTTGAATTCTAGTTTCAAGGCTTTATGATCAGAAAATATGCTTGGTACAACTTCAATTTTTCTGAATTTGCTGATGTTGTTTTTGTGGCCCAACATATGGTCAATTCTTGAGAATGATCCATGTACACTGGAGAAAAATGTATACTCAGTCACTTTGGGATGAAATGTCCTGTAGATGTCTATCATATCCAGGTGCTCTAGTGTTTTGTTTAAGGCCACTATGTCTTTGTTGATTCTCTGTTTGGATGACCGATCTAGAGCCGTCAGCGGTGTATTGAGGTCTCCAAGTATGATTGTATTTTTGTCAGTTTTTGTTTTAAGATCAATAAGTAGCTGTCTTATATATTTTGGTGCTCCTTGGTTTGGTGCATATATATTAAGAATTGTTATGTCTTCTTGATTCAGTGTCCCCTTAGCCATTATGAAATGGCCATTTTTGTCTCTGAGTACTTTTCCTGTCTTGTAGTCAGCATTATCCGATATGAGTATTGCTACACCTGCTTTTTTTTGGATGTTATTTGCTTGGAGTATTGTTTTCCAGCCTTTCACTTTGAATTTGTTTTTATCCTTGTTACTTAGATGAGTTTCCTGTAGGCAGCATACAGTTGGATTTTCTTTTTTAATCCATTCTGCTACTCTGTGCCTTTTTATTGGTGAGTTTAATCCATTTACATTTAGTGTAATTATTGATACTTGTGAGTTCCCTATTGCCATTTTATATCTTGCTTTCTGTTAGTTTTGTGTCTTGTTTGATCCTTCTCTTTCGTTTTTCTATCTTTTGTTTTTATTTGGTTGTATTCCATACATCTTTCCTCTGTTGCTATCTTTTTATCTCATGTGCTTCTGTGGTGGTTTTTTCAATGGTGGTTACCTTTGAGTAATGAAAAGGGTCCCTACCCAGTTCATTGTAGTGAACTATTTTGTTAGTACTTTTGCACTCCATCGTCCTTTGCTACTGTTAATCTCCGTCTTCTCCCCCTCTTTCTTTTTGTTGTTGTCACAGTTTAAATTTGGTTTTATTGTGTTCTTCTTGGAGCTTTTACTTGTGGCTCTGTTTTTTTTTTGTTCTTTGTATCTGATTGGAGAACCCCCTTTAGTAATTCCTGGAGTGGGGGTTTTCTGATGATAAATTCCCTCATCTTTTCTGTATCTGTGAATGTTTTTATTTCTCCTTCATATTTGAAGGATAGCTTTGATGGGTATAGTATTCGTGGCTGAAAGTTCCTCTCTTTCAGGACTTTAAATATTGGGGTCCACTCTCTTCTAGCTTGTAGAGTTTCTGCTGAGAAACCTGATGATAATCTAATGGGCCTTCCTTTATATGTTGTATTCTTCTTTTCCCTGGCTGCCTTGAGAATTTTTTCTTTGCTGTTGGTTTGTGTCAATTTCATTATGATATGCCTTGGAGTAGGTTTGTTGGGGTTAAGAAAACTTGGAGTTCTGTTTGCTTCTTGAAATTGAGGCTTTAGTTCTTTCCACAGGCTTGGGAAGTTCTCATCTATTATTTGTTTGAGTATGTTCTCCATTCCATTTTCTCTCTCTTCTCCCTCTGATATACCTATTATTCTTATGTTATTCTTTTTGATGGAGTCAGATAATTCTTGTAGGGCTATCTCATTTTTTTTAATTTTTGAGTCTCTTTCTTCTTCTCTCTGTTGTGCCTCAAGTTGCTTGTCTTCTATTTCACTAATCCTCTCTTCTATCTGACCTGTTCTATTAGCTAAGCTTGTTACTTCGTTTTTCAGCTCGTGAATTGAGTTTTTCATCTCTGTTTGATTTGTTTTTATAGTTTCAATTTCCTTGGACATATATTCTTTGTGTTCATTGAGTTGTTTTCTGAGCTCCCTATATTGCCTTTCTGTGTTTTCTTGTATATCTCGGAGGATTTTTAGGATTTCTATCTTGAATTCTCTGTCATTTAGCTCCAAGGTTTCCAATATATTAAATTTTTTCTCCATAGATTTTTCCTCATCTAGCTGTGTTACCTCTCTTTCTTTTGTATCCATGATATTCGATTTTCTCTTCCTCAATGGCATCTTTGGGTGTATTGCGAAGCATCTGGAAGCTCCAAGTATAGGTTTTTCTGTTTCTGGTTGCAGATCTTGTTGAGTTTTGGGGGAGATTTATCGGAATCGCTTCCTACCCCGCCATTACTCTGACGTCATCCACCTCAATTTTTAACTTGAGTCTACTGATGCATTTGTCACAGTACATTCGTCCTTCAAGTGATAGTCACTATTCATACTAAAAAGGAAGCAGTCGAATGGCCTAAGCACACACATTACCATATAGAAGCTGAGTGCTGTTGTGAACAGATTCTCCATGCCTTAATCCTTTGTGAGGAAGAGACTTGGGATTATGACAAGAGCCTCTGAGTGCACCTCAATGCTGATGATTTTGTCTTTGTATGATGAAACTGAAGTTTGTAATTGATATACGAATGCCCAGAAGATTTTCAATATAAAATGGAAATTGTTTATGGGAAACCATGTTGCCTGGGAATGGCAAAGAAGTCATATAGGGGTGGCAGGGAACCTCTTTTGCCAAGAGTGATTAGTAACTATGTAAAGAGTTTCTGGATTCTACTGTCATTGGACGATGCCGTGTGAACCACTCTCTGCTGACCAACAAAGGGCTGTTTTGCTTTGTAGATGGCAACTCCCAAGTGAATGGACTAATATCATGTTTGGACAGCTGGTGTAGAAAGAACAATAGATAGAAAGGCTTGGATTGAATAAATTAATAAATGCTCAGCTCATTGGAGCTGAATTTCAGACTGTTATTGTAACAGTGATGGAACAATTGAACAGTGAAAAAGCCCCTGTGTTTGGCATATATGGACTGAAGGACAGTTGACAGTGCCCTGAAATGTGTTCCTTACTCTTTATGGTACATGGAAAGCTGTCCTACTAAAGGGATGTACACTTGGGATCTGGCCTTACTGAAGAGGTAGAACTTGTTGATGCCTATGAGAATCTTATCCAGGTTTGAAAGGATGTTAAGGTTGAAAAGCTGGTACCCCAGTGTGCTCTATGAAGTGCCCACCTGAGTCTGTGAGACAAGTGACTGTGGGAAGACAGCTGCAGTGCACTGATTGGCTAATTGAAGAAAGTTCTCTAGCATCATCAGATACTCAGATTTTCAATATGATGTCTTCTATATGCCAGAAAAAGAGCGGAGACTGCAGATGGGTGTGTGGCAGATGCCCTGGTGATAAGACCATGAACATAGCCTGGAGTTCTGACTGATGATTATAATCCTGGACAGCCAAAAAAAATCACAGTTGACAGCTTTGGACCCTGTTGAGACTTGGCCCGGGCTTGGATAACCCTGTGGTAAATGGCAATCCTCAAAGACTTATCCAACTTAAATAGAAGATATGCACCATTGTGAATGGGTGAACATTATTTATTCAGACCAATGTTCACATGGAACTACCTATATGTCTGATGAGGTGCTTGGACACCCGCTGTCAGTCATAGTGTGAAACTAAATTAGAGCAGGAAATAAAACATTGTTTGTCTAAAATGGGGGCTAGAATAGCTTCAAGGATTGGCTTACATGCTTTCAGAAGTGTGTGCACACACTCAACAGGAGCATGGTGGGGAAAAAAACTGATCACTCATGTAGTTCTGTTTCTCTGATGATTCTGGGGAACATGGCTGGTGTGATTGATAGTGGTATACTTTTTTTATCATGTCACCTCAGTTTTTAACTTGAGTCTACTGATGCATTGGTCACAGTACATTCGTCCTTCAAGTGATAGTCACTGTTCATACTAAAACAGAACCTGTCGAATGGCCTGAACACACACAGTACCATATAGAAGCTGAGTGCTGTTGTGTACAGATTCTCCATGCCTTAATCCTTTGTGAGGAAGAGACGTGGGACTATGACAAGAGTCTCTGAGTGCATCTCAATGCCGATGATTTTGTCTTTGTATGATGGAACTGAAATTTGTAATTGGGATACAAATGCCCAGAAGATTTTCAGTATGAAATGGAAATTGTTTATGAGGGACCACGGTGCCTGGGAACAGCAAAGAAGTCAAATAGGAGTGGCAGTGAACCTCTTCTGCCATGAGTGACTTTGAAACTGCTTTAAATTTGCTGGATACAACTGTCATTGGACGATGCCTCATGAACCACTCTCTACTGACCAACAAAGGGCTGTTTCACTTTGTGTCAGCTTCCAAGTGAATGGACAACATCATGTTTGGGCAACTGGTGTAGAAAGGTGAATAGATAAGAAAGGCTCGGATTGAATAAATTAATATATGCTCAGCTCATTGGAGCTGAATTTCAGACTGTTATTGTAACAATGATGGAACAATTGAACCTTGAAAAAATCCCCTGTGTTTGGCATATATGAACTGAAGGACAGTGGACAGTGCCCTGAAATATGTTCCTTACTCTCCATGGTACATGGAAAGCTGTCCTACTAAAGGAATATACACTTGGCGTCTGGCCCTATTGAAAAGGTAGGATTGTTGATGCCTATTAGAACCTCATCCAGGTTTGAAAGGATGTTAAGGTTGACAAGCTGGTGCCCCAGTGTGCTCTATGGAGTGTTCACCTTAGTCTGTGATAGAAGTGACTGTGGGAACACAGCTGTAGTGTACTCATTGAAGAGAGTCCTCTACTATCATCCAATACTCAAATTTTCAATAAGAAGTCTTCTGTATGCCAGAAAAGGAGCGGAGACTGCAGATTGGTGTTTGGGAGATGCCCTGGTGAGAAGACCATAAACACAGCTGGCAGTTGTAACTGATGTTCATAGCCCTGAACAGCCATGAAGTCGGACTGGACAGCATTGGACCCTGTTGAGACTTGGCCTTGGCTTGGCTAACCTTGTAGTAAATGGCAATCCTCAAAGACATATCTAAGACATAAATAGAAGATATGCACCACTGTGAATGGTTGAGCATAATTTATTCAGAGCAGAGTTCACATGGGACAACCTATATGTCTGATGAGGCACTTACATACCCACTGTCAGTCACAGTGTGAAAGAAAATTAGAGCGGGAAATGAAAACATTGAATGTCTAAAATTCAGGAGAGAATAGCTTCAAGGGTGGGCTTACATGCTTTCAGAAGTGTGTGCACACACTCAACAGGAGCATGGTGGGGAAAACGACTGAACCCTCATGTAGTTCTGTTTCTCTGATGCATCTGGGGAACATGGCTGGTGGGGGTGATAGTGGTATGCTTTTCCTATCATATCACCTCAATTTTTAACTTGAGTCTACTGATGCATTGGTCACAGTACATTCGTCCTTCAAGTGATAGTCACTATTCATACTAAAAAGGAAGCAGTCAAATGGCCTGAGCACACACAATACTGTATAGAAGCTGAGTGCTGTTGTGGACAGATTCTCCATGCCTTAATCCTTTGTGAGGAAGAGACTTGGGACTATGACAATGGCCTCTGAGTGCATCTCAATGCCGATGACTTTGTCTTTGTATGATGGAACTGAAATTTGTAATTTGGATACAAATGCCTAGAAGATTTTCAATGTAAAATGGAAATTGTTTATGGGGGACCATGGTGCCTGTGAACTGCAAAGACATCATATAGGGGTGGCAGTGAACTTCTTCTGCCATGGGTGACTTTGAAACTGCT